>NC_067495.1:58145849-58357687 GCF_947179515.1 Apodemus sylvaticus | reverse complement strand
GGAGACAGCAGGTGTTGGTGAGGATGTGGAGAAAGAGGAACACTCCTCCACTGCTGGTGGGGTTGAAAATTAGTCACTTTCAAACATATGCTATAGTTTAGTCATAAGGGTCATTTTCAAACACATGCTATAGTTCCTATCTCTGCATTTTGACTATGGAGATGTAACCTTGTGTTGACCTTTGTTTTAATGCATTAAATGAACGCTCACAGAAAAAGAAACATTTATGATGAAATCAAAGATACACATTGAAAACATTTTCTCATAAAATAGAGGAAGTATGTAGAAAAACATTAAAATTGAAGACTATCATGAAAAATAATGCAGATAAAATGGTAGACATAAAAAACATTACTAAATTAATTAAAAGGGAATTACAAACATTTTCTGATAAAATTTAAGATTTACATGAGAAATACTTTGTTAGGTTTATGTCTTTTTATTGGGGAATTGAGTCCATTGTTGTTAAGAGATATTAGGTAATAGTGATTGTTGCTTCTTGTTAATTCTTTTTTTAATTTTTTTATTCGATATAATTTATTTACATTTCAAATGATTTCCCCTTTTCTAGCCCCCCCCCCTCCCCGAAAGTCCCGTAAGCCCCCTTCTCTTCCCCTGTCCTCACACCCCACCCCTTCCCACTTCCCCGTTCTGGTTTTGCCGAATACTGTTTCACTGAGTCTTTCCAGAACCAGGGGCCACTCCTCCTTTCTTCTTGTACCTCATTTGATGTGTGGATTATGTTTTGGGTATTCCAGTTTTCTAGGTTAATAACCACTTATTAGTGAGTGCATACCATGATTCACCTTTTGAGTCTGGGGTTACCTCACTTAGTATGATGTTCTCATAGCTCCATCCATTTGCCTAAGAATTTGATGAATTCATTGTTTTTAATGGCTTGAATAGTACTCCATTGTGTAGATATACCACATTTTTTGCATCCACTCTTCTGTTGAGGGATACCTGGGTTCTTTCCAGCATCTGGCAATTATAAATAGGGCTGCTATGAACATAGTAGAGCATGTATCCTTATTACATGGTGGGGGAATCCTCTGGGTATATGCCCAGGGAGTGGTATAGCAGGATCTTCTGGAAGTGAGGTGCCCAGTTTTCGGAGGGAACCGCCAGACTGATTTCCAGAGTGGTTGTACCAATTTGCAACCCACCAGCAGTGGAGGAGTGTTCCTCTTTCTCCACACCCCTCTCCAACACCTGCTGTCTCCTGAATTTTTAATCTTAGCCATTCTGACTGGTGTAAGATGAAATCTTAGGGTTGTTTTGATTTGCATTTCCCTAATGACTAATGAAGTTGAGCATTTTTTAAGATGCTTCTCCGCCATCCGAAGTTCTTCAGGTGAGAATTCTTTGTTTAACTCTGTACCCCATTTTTAATAGGAATTGTTCGGTTTTCTGGAGTCTAACTTCTTGAGTTCTTTATATATATTGGATATTAGCCCTCCAACTGATGTAGGATTGGTGAAGATCTTTTCCCAATTTGTTGGTTGCCGATTTGTCCTCTTGATGGTGTCCTTTGCCTTACACAAACTTTGTAATTTTATGAGGTCCCATTTGTCAATTCTTGATCTTAGAGCATACGCTATTGGTGTTCTGTTCAGAAACTTTCTCCCTGTACCGATGTCCTCAAGGGTCTTCCCCAGTTTCTTTTCTATTAGCTTCAGAGTGTCTGGCTTTATGTGGAGGTCCTTGATCCATTTGGATTTGAGCTTAGTACAAGGTGATAAAGATGGATCAATTCGCATTCTTCTGCATGCTGACCTCCAGTTGAACCAGCACCATTTGTTGAAAAGGCTATCTTTTCTCCATTGGATGTTTTCAGCCCCTTTGTCGAGGATCAAGTGGCCATAGGTGTGTGGGTTCATTTCTGCATCTTCAATCCTGTTCCATTGATCCTCCTGCCTGTCACTGTACCAATACCATGCAGTTTTTAACACTATTGCTCTGTAGTATTGCTTGAGGTCAGGGATACTGATTCCCACAGACTTTCTTTTGTTGCTGAGAAGAGCTTTAGCTATCCTGGGTTTTTTGTTGTTCCAGATGAATTTGATAATTGCTCTTTCTAACTCTGTGAAGAATTGAGTTGGAATTTTGATGGGTATTGCATTGAGTCTGTATATTGCTTTTGGCAAAATGGCCATTCTAACTATATTGATTCTACCGATCCATGAGCATGGGAGGTTTTCCCATTTTTTTGAGGTCTTCTTCCATTTCCTTCTTCAGGGTCTTGAAGTTCTTGTCATACAGATCTTTCACATGTTTGGTAAGAGTCACCCCAAGATACTTTATACTGTTTGTGGCTATTGTGAAGGGAGTCATTTCCCTAATTTCTTTCTCAGCCTGCTTATCCTTTGAGTATAGGAAGGCCACTGATTTGCTTGAGTTGATTTTATAACCTGCCACTTTGCTGAAGTTGTTTATCAGCTGTAGGAGCTCTCTAGTGGAGTTTTTTTGGGTCACTTAGGTAGACTATCATGTTGTCTGTAAATAATGATAGATTGACTTCTTCCTTTCCAATTTGTATCCCTTTGACCTCCTTATGTTGTCGAATTGCCCGAGCTAGTACCTCAAGTACAATATTGAAAAGATAAGGAGAAAGGGGGCAGCCTTGTCTGGTCCCTGATTTCAGTGGGATTGCTTCAAGTTTCTCTCCATTTAGTTTGATGCTGGCTACCGGTTTGCTGTATATTGCTTTTACTGTGTTTAGGTATGGGCCTTGAATTCCTGTTCTCTCCAAGACTTTAAGCATGAAAGGATGCTGAATTTTGTCAAATGCTTTTTCAGCATCCAATGAAATGACCATGTGGTTTTGTTCTTCGAGTTTGTTTATGTAGTGGATTGTATTGATGGATTTCTGTATATTGAACCAACTCTGCATTCCCGGGATAAAGCCTACTTGATCATGGTAGATGATCGTTTTGATGTGTTCTTGGATTCAGTTGGCAAGAATTTTATTGAGTATTTTTGCATTGATGTTCGTAAGGGAAATTGGTCTGAAGTTCTCTTTCTTTGTTGGATCTTTGTGTGGCTTTGGTATCAGTGTAATTGTGGCTTCGTAGAAGGAATTGGGTAGTGTTCCTTCTGTTTCTATTTTGTGGAATAGTTTGAAGAGTATTGGTGTTAACTCTTCTTTGAAGGTCTGGTAGAATTCTGCACAGAAACCATCTGGTCCTGTGCTTTTTTTGGTTGGAATACTTTCTATGACTCCTTCTATTTCTTTAGGCATTATGGGACTGTTTAGATGGTCTAGTTGGTCCTGATTTAATTTTGGTATTTGGTATCTGTCAAAGAAATTGTCCATTTCCTCCAGATTCTCCAGTTGTGTTGAGTACAGGCTCTTGTAGTAGGATCTGATGGTTTTTTGGATTTCCTCAGTTTCCGTTGTTATATCTCCCTTTTCATTTCTAAGTTTGTTAATTTGGATACTTTCTCTGTGCCCTTTGGTCAGTCTGGCTAAGGGTTTATCTATCTTGTTGATTTTCTCAAAGAACCAGCTCCTGGTTTTGTTGATTTTTTGTATGGTTCTCTTTGTTTCTACTTGATTGATTTCGGCCCTGAGTTTGATGATTTCCTGCCTTCTACTCCTCCTGGGTGAAATAGCTTCTTTTTGTTCTAGGGCTTTCAGGTATGTCATTAAGCTGGTAATGTATGCTCTCTCCATTGTGTGCTTTGAGCTTTAATAAAGTTTCTTTTACGAAAGAGGGTGCCCTTGCATTTGGAGCATAGATGTTCAGGATTGAGAGTTCTTCTTGTTGTATTTTTCCTTTGACCAGCAAGAAGTGTCCTTCAGAGTCTCTTTTGATGACTTTGGGTTGAAAGTCAATTTTATCTGATATTAAAATGGCTACTGCAGCTTGTTTCCTGAGACCATTTGCTTGTAAAATTGTCTTCCAGCCTTTTACTCTAAGGTAGTGTTGTCTTTGACCATGAGGTGTGTTTCCTGTAAGCAGCAAAATGTAGGGTCCTGTTTACGTATCCAGTCAGTTAGTCTGTGTCTTTTTATTGGGACATTAAGTCCATTGATGTTAAGAGATATTAAGGAATAGTGATTGTTACTTCCTGTCATGTTTGACGTTATTTTTTAAATTTGATTGCTTAACTTCTTTTGGGTTTGATGAAAGGTTACTATCTTGCTTTTTTCAGGGTGAAGTTTCCCTCCTTGTATTGGTGTTGTCCTCCTATTATCCTTTTAAGGGCTGGGTTTGTGGATAGATATTGGGTAAACTTGGTTTTGTCATGAAATATCTTACTTTCTCCATCTATGGTGATTGAGAGTTTTGCTGGATATAGTAGTTTTGGTTGGCATTTGTGTTCTCTTAGAGTCTGCATGAGATCTGCCCAGGACCTTCTAGCCTTCATAGTCTCAGGTGAAAAGTCTGATGTGATTCTGATAGGTCTTCCTTTATATGTTACTTGGCCTTTTTCTCTTACTGCCTTTAATATTCTTTCTTTGTTTAGTACATTTGGTGTTTTGATTATTATGTGATGGGAAGTATTTCTGTTCTGGTCCAGTCTGTTTGGAGTTCTGTAGGCTTCTTGTATATTCATGGGCATCTCTCTCTTTAGGTTAGGGAAGTTTTCTTCCATAATTTTATTGAAGATATTTGCTGGCCCTTTAAGTTGTAAATCTTCACTCTCATCTATGCCTATAATCCTTAGGTTTGGTCTTCTCATTGTGTCCTGGATTTCCTGGATATTTTGGGTTACAAGCTTTTTGCATTTTGCATTTTCTTTAACTGTTGAGTCCATGGTTTCTATGGAATCTTCAGCATCTGAGATTCTTTCTTCTATCTCTTGTATTCTGTTATTGATATTTGCATCTCTGTCCCCTGATTTCTTCCCAAGGTTTTTTCTATCTCCAAAGTTGTCTCCCTTTGAGTTTTCCTAGTTGTTTCTACTTCTGATTTTAGATCCTGGATGGTTTTGCTTAGCTCCTTCACTTGCTTGTTTGTGCTTTCCTGTAATTCTTTAAGAGATTTTTGTGTTTCCTCTTTCATGACCTCAGCCTGTTGACCAAAGTTCTCCTGTATTTCTTTAAGTGTTTTTTGCGTTTCCTCCTTGTTGGCTTTTGTATTATTCTCCTGGATTTCTTTCAATGATTTTTGTGTTTCCCTTGCAAGGGCTTCTAACTTTTGATCCATTTTCTCCTGAATTTCTTTAAGTATGTCCTTCATGTGTTCCTGTACCAGCATCATGACCAGTGATTTTAAATCCAAATCTTGTTTTACTGGTGTGATGGGGTATTCAGGACATGCTGGTAGAGGAGAATTGGGTTCAGATGTTGCCATATTGCCTTGATTTCTGTTAGTGATGTTCCTGCGCTTGCCTTTTGCCATCTAGTTCTCACTGGTGTTACTTGGTCTTGTCAGTGCTGGACTCACCAGTGCAAGCTGCCCCTTCCCCGTTGGCCTCTGGTGTACAGCTTACCCCCTGAACTGCCTGTAGACAGGGTGCTGCTGCCCAGGCTGATCAGATCCTGAAGCAGGCACCCGAAGGCTCCCGCTGGGGCCTGCTGGGTTCACGGGAGCACACCGACTTCTCCCAGCTGGCCGCCCCGAAGCCCCACTAGCCTCTTGCAGGACCTGGAGATGTGGTGGGGCCGCCCAGGCTGATCTGGATCCGGAAGCAGAGAGAGTTGAGCTGAGGGCTCCCGCCTGAGGCCTTGCCCCAGATTGTGTCTGTGAACCAGATGGAGCCCGTGTGCATCCCCAGGGAGCGCCCACGGTGTATGCTGCCGGGACCTCCCCTGTGTTCTGATCACTCCGCTGGGCAGCCGATCCCCCAACCCGGCTGGCGCACACAAGGTTAGCCTGGCCGCTTAGGCCCTGAGTCCAGGCAAAAGCCTGGGAGGCCAAGGTCCGAGCAAAGTTCCCCTAGGGCTATGACTGTTAATTGGGTCTGCCAGGTGACCAGGATGGCGGGTGTGCGTGCCTGCGCTCCCCGAAAGCACCGGGAGAGTCTGCTGTGCTAACAACCTCCTGGGCGGGTTGACTCACAGATGGCCCACCAAGCCTCCCAGTTCTTGGGGTCAGTCCTGTGCCTTTTGGGGCCTAGACCCCCCGCTTTGTTAGCCTCAGGCTATGCCTGTTATGGGTCTGCCCGCCAGAGCTCTCTGTCGTCCTGCAGGCAAAATGGCGGCTCGCGCGCAGGCCCGGGCAAAAAACCTCCTGGCTGGGTTGGCACTCCGATGGCCCCCTGAACAGCCCAGGGCCTGGGTGCAGGCCAACGCCCGTCGGGCTCAGACCCCTGTGGTGTTGACCTCGGATTATGTTTGTGTACCTCAGTCTGTCCGATCTCTGGAGTCTGAAACCAAGATGGAGATGAGCCTCTCCTGACTGGCGGGAGGCCGAGTTCTGAAGTGGCTTCCCTGCAGCGAAAGGCGCCGCACAACCTCAGTTGCTTGCCGCCCAGCTGGTCAGCGAAGGTCAGTGGTCGTGGGTGCAGGGCCTAACTGGACCCTGTGTCGCCTTGGTTCCACTGCTGATGGCCCTTCAGCTGGACCAGCCACTGCTGCACTGCCGCCGCCGCTGTGCCGCAGCTGCCGCCGCCCTCCTGTTATTTTTAATGTTATTTTTTATGTTTGTGTGGGTATATTCTTTTGGGTTTATTAAAAGAAGATTACTTTCTTGCTTTTTCTAGGGTATAGTTTCCCTCCTTGTATTGATATTTTCTATCAATTATCCTTTGTAGGGCTGGATTTGTAGACAAATATTGTGTAAATTTGGATTTATCATGGAATATCTTGGTTTCTCCATCTATGGTGATTGAGAGTTTTGCTGGGTATAGTAGCCTGGGCTGGCATTTGTGTTCTCTTATGGTCTGTATGAGGTCTGCCCAGGATCTTCTAGCTTTCATCGTCTCTGGTGAGAAGTCTGGTGTGATTCTTATAGGTCTGCCTTTTTCCCTTTCTACTTTTAATATTCTTTCTTTCTTTAGTGTATTTGGTGTTTTGATTATTATGTGCCTGGAGGACTTTCTGTTCTGGCCCAGTCTGCTTGGAGTTCTGATGGCTTCTTGTGTGTTCATGGGCATCTCTTTATCTAGGTTAGGGAAGTTTTCTTATACAATTTTGTTGAAGATATTTACTGGGCCTTTAATATGTAAATCCTTGCTCTTGTCTATAACTATAATCCTTAGGTTTGGTCTTCTCATTGTGTCCTGGAGTTCCTGGATGTTTTGGGTTACAAGCTTTATGCATTTTGGATTCTCTTTCACAGTTGAGTCAATGTTTTCTATGGTATCTTCAGCATCTGATGTTCTTTCTTCTATCTCTCGTATTCTGTTGTTGATGCTTGCATCTATGACTCCTGAATTTTTCCAAGGTTTTCTATCTCCAGAGATGTCTTACTTTGTTATTTATTTATTTTTTTTATACTTCTACTTTTAGATCCTGGATGGTTTTGTTCAGTTCCTTTACTTGATTGTTTGTGTTTTCCTGTAATTCTTCAAGGGATTTTTGTGTTTCTTCTTTAAAGGCTTCTGCCTGTTGACCCATGATATCCTGTATTTCTTTAAGGGAGTTATTTAAGTCTTTCCTGAAGCCCTCTATCAGCATCATGAGATACAATTTTAAATCCAACTCTTTCCTGTCCCATGTGTTGGGGTATCTGGGACTTGCTGTGGTGGGAGAACTGGGTTCTGATGTTGCCATGTGGCCTTGGTTTCCGTTGCTAGGGTTCTTGTGCTTGCCTTTAGCCATTTGGTGCTAGTTGGTATTCTTGTCTCTGGATGTAGTTTATTCCTCCTGTGGGCCTGTAAGCCTGTGTCCTTACTCCTCTGTGCGAAAAAGTGAAAGCACAGCTGGGAGATCACTCTCTCCTGGTGGGCTATGTACAGAAGGCTGTGGAGTTTCCTGGCTCCCTGGTGCAAATGGTGGTGGGAAGACTTCTGTCCAGCTGCTCCACTGATCTTAGGCCCTGTGTGCTCCTAGCTGGATCCCCTCTAGAGAGAAGGTGGAGATCTCACCTTTGAGCTCAGAAGGGAAAGCAATGCTGGGAGATCATTCTCTTCTGGGGGGTGATGCACAGAATGCTGTGGAGTCTCCTGGCTCCCTGGTGCAAATGGCAGTGGGAAGACTTCAGTCCCAGCTATTCCTGGTAAGCATATTTTATTGCAGTCACAGAATGTAAATAACATAAAGTTAAATAAGAGGGCATGCCAGAATATATGCATTAGGAAATTTCAAAGCAAGAATAAATGAAGTTAAAAGTTTAATCTGGGTTGAGAAAATAGGTTGAGTGAAATGGAGACTATTGTAAGATCTAACCAAAAATAAGACTATATGCAATAAAGTTTCATGAAACAGGACTACTTTGTATACTAATTAAATATATTAAGAGTTTTTAAATAGGCTGAATAGATGGTTCAATGGTGAATAGAAAAAGCAGCTTCCAGCATACCTGTCAGGTGACTCACAACCACTTTCAGCTCCAGCTTCAGGGGACTGAGTTAAAGCACACACATGTGGCACATGAACACACACATGGGCACACACACACATACACATACACACACAGTCAGAAATAAATTTCTTAAATGATTTATTTTTTTAAAGTCTAAACAGAAATATCCAATATTAGAGAATGATGCTTCTCCAAGAAGACATGAGTTACTAAATGAAAATCTCATGCCTCCATGCTAGTTATTGTTCAGTAAGGATGCAATGGTATCCAAAATAAGGCAGGTTGTTGTCATTGCTCTTGGTTTACCATCATTACTAGGCGATAAGATTCTATTAATGAAGAAAGGACACAGTTTGGTTGCAGTACAGGAAAATCAATCAGTAACTGCCAAGATAATTCTCCCTTCTGGCTAGATGCCTGAGTGTTGAAAGTTGCTAAGCAGACTACTTGGGTAGAAAAGACATCAATGGTCTTACATAGCACTGACCATTGCATGCTGTACAATGTGCACACTGGTGCAGTAGTAAGACTACTTGTGGGACTAAACAACAACTCTCTTTATGTGAAGAAAGAGGAACACACCTCCACTGCTGGTGGGGTTGCAAATTGGTACAACCACTCTGGAAATCAGTCTGGCGGTTCCTCAGAACACTGGGCATGTCACTTCTGAAAGATCCGCTATACCACTCCTGGGCATACATGCTCTACTATGTTCATAGCAGCCCTATTTATAATTGCCAGATGCTGGAAAGAACCCAGGTATCCCTCAACAGAAGAATGGATGCAAAAAATGTGGTATATCTACACAATGGAGTACTATTCAGCCATTAGAAACAATAAATTCATGAAATTCGTAGGCAAATGGATGGAGCTGGAGAACATCATACTAAGTGAGGTAACCCAGACTCAAAAGGTGAATCATGGTATGCACTCACTAATAAGTGGATATTAGCCTGGAAAACTGGAATACCCAAAACATAATCCTCACTTCAAATGAGGTACAAGAAGAACGTAGGAGTGGCCCCTGGTTCTGGAAAGACTCAGTGTAGCAGTATAAGGCAAAACCAGAACGGGGAAGTGGGAAGGGGTGGGTGGGAGAACAGGGGGAGGGAAGGGGTCTTATGTGACTTTCGGGGAGTGGGGGGCCAAAAAAAGGGTAAATCATTTGAAATGTAAATAAAAAAATATATCTAATAAAAAAAGAAAAAAAGAAAAAGAAAATGAGGCTTAAATGATAGGAGGTTGTCCCTTCCTCCACAGCATTGAACTGGACTTCTCAGCCCATCCCATCAGCTGAGACATTCTTGGCCACCAGTCCCCAGCCTTCTGCTTGTGTTATCCCTGGCCTTTGTTCCTCTGAGAACAATACAGCTGTTTTCACCTGGAAATCAAGGCTGCCATAGGGCAGTTTCACCTGGAAACATGCTGGGACCTTTGAGACATGAAGTCCTTTAATCCCAGCAGGCGACTGGAAGAGAAGAGGAGCCAACAGAGTTCTAGGCCATCTCCTTGAAGTTGGGGGGGGGGGGGCAGAGTTTTACTTTAAAGGCTATATATTGACTAAATATTAGTAAAAATCAGTCTTTATCGGCAAATATCTTCCTGATTCATTTCTCTTTCGTCGCCTCCCCATTTATTCCCAGGTCTCCAGTTCACCTGTGGCAGCGGGTGGCCACAGGAGGTAATTCATGCCTGGTATTTTAAACATGGTCGCAAACTATGGCTAAGGAAATCATGTGCTACAGGAGAGTACCTACTGTTGATGCTCTTGTAAATGGTCATGCTATCAAACTGAGTATTTTTAAATTTTTATTTACATTTTAAGATTATTTCATACATGCATGCATATGTGCATATTTGTGAAGGGATGTTTTTACTCCGGGAGTTTGTGTATATGTGTGCATGTATAGAAGCCATTGTTGCAATAATATTAAAGTCATATCAGGACAAATAGTAACAACAAATGAAAATTGCAATCCACCCTCCGTGATAAACAGATCATAGAGGGAAACATAACATAGAGGAGAAAATGCCAATAAACCCTTCCAATCTAACTCAGGATTACATCAAAGCAAAAGTTATTTTAAACATGTTGTGTTTGATGTAGACATTCAAGGATGGCTCTACAAATGAGAATCAATAAATGTCTTACATCACATAAATGGACTAAAAGACATCATGATTATATCAATTGATGCAGAAAATATATTAAGCAAAAGTCAAAATTCCATCATTATCAATGCCTTTGGGATAATAGGCATGGGCAGAGTATAACTTGATATAATAAAAGCTACAAATGATAATTTGGAAGTTAATGTAAAACTAAAGGGAACATAATTTAAAAGGTTAGGAACTGAGGACACCCTATTTTTTCACTGTTATAAAAACAGAACTTGAAGTCTTATCTAGAGCATGAAAACAAGAGAAGGAAACAGAGGGAATACAAATAGGAAAAGAAGTAAAAGTATCCCTACGTGTTGAAGATAGGATTCTATGTGTGAGATCCTAAAGAGTAAACCAAAACCTCTTAGACCTGAAACATACTTTCAGCAAAGAAGCAGGATACAAAATTAACACAAAACTTGGTAGCCTTCCTATGTATTGCAACAAATATTCTGAAAAAGAAAATAAGGGATTAATTCCAATCATAGTTTCCACACAAGTAAAATAGATGATAGCTAGCTAGCTAGCTAGCTAGCTAGATAGATAGATAGATAGGTGGGTGGGTTGGTGGTGGGTACGTGGATAGATGGATAGAAAGAAAGAAAGAAAGAAAGAAAGAAAGAAAGAAAGAAAGAAAGAAAGGTAGGTAGATAGATATAGATAGATAGATAGATAGATAGATAGATAGATAGATAGATAGATAGATAGAACAAACTCAGGAATAAGCCTAACCAAAGAAATTAAAGGTATCTATAATAATTTTTCAAACTAAAGAAAGAAATTGAGGAAGATACTAGAAGATAGGAAGACTTTACATTCTCTATATACTTTTATGTAGAGAAATAAAACAACATATAAAAATTCTGGTTATTCTGTTAGAGTTGTTACCAGAGGTTTTAGAATAAAAATCTAGGCACTAATAGTCCCTACAACCTTGGCTTGGCAATGCATCCTAAATAGCCAATTGAAAAGATGATAGTAGAAAACAAAGAAAAAATCTCTGTATCTTAGCTACATTGGCAAGAGGAAGAAATAAATGGATCTAATGAATATCAAGTCCATCTTTAGGCTACAGACATGAGGTCTAAGTTTAAATAAAGGATAAGTGGTAGTTGAGTATAAAATGAACTTTAATCCTCTAAATGCAGGAAAAAATTTTATACATAAAAATAGATCATTGGAACATGCAATAGCACTCAGATGATGTGATTATAAATTTATCTAATATCACATTTGTATCACTTTCAAAACTTTATACATTTAAAAATGTAATCTATATTAAGAGAATAGTGAAATTCCCTCACAAATCACAATACTTAAAATTATAAGATGAATAAGAATAAGTATGTCATTTATTTTCTGAAATAACTTATGCTATGAATTATGAGCAACCAATATTTGTAGCCAATTCATATTAGATAAAGCTATAGAGGCTTCACCAAGGATGGATTCCTAAGCGTTTCATATGTCAATTAACACACAAAGTGACAATGTAACTTGGATTTTCTGATTGTTAGGACAAAATTCTAATGAGCCATACCTACAGGAACCATTCATAAAAATATCCTCTGGAGTTACGCAATTTGTTTATGATCTTCCTTCAAATTAAATGGATCTACATATCTGAATAACTGTTAAAATTAAATTTATGGTATCATCCTCAGACTTGATCTTCCAGAATACACACACACTTTCTCTGAGTGATTGAAACGAATATTTTTTGTTATATTTTCATACAATGGCATAATCCAGTTGTTTACCAGCTGCATATACAAATAGAGTTTTTAGGTTTATAACATTCCAGCGAGCTGTTTTCATTTTATGTGATATTGCTCCGCTTTTATCTTTATGATATAATAAGAATTATATTTGATCTTTGTCTCTTGTACCAGGCATAGAGCATCTAAAATTTCTGCAGTCTCCTAAGTGATAGATGAGTCTTTTTCTCTTCATAATGAATACTTGCAAATCACAACTATGTTTGTGATAATGAGGTTACTTCATGGTTTCAAAAAGATCAAGATTAGAGGACTGAAGCATTCAGCTAAACAGAGTTCTTGGAAGCTAGAAAGCTACAGATTATTCACAATAAAACTCTTGAACAATGAAATTTGATGAGACTCCAGGTTGGTGGAAATGTTCACATTCCAGGAAGGCAATGCCCATAATTTCCCAAAAATCTCTCTCCTTCAAACAGAAACCTCTGGAATGTTCCATGTGCCTTTTCACATGTGTATAGATTCCTATATATTATCCTTTATAGCAAATAAATAAATGTTAGGTAAAATAAATTTGGAGTTCTATGAATCATTTATAAAAATTATAACATCTAAGGTAACATTATTGGAGTCCTCTGCTAATGAATATGTGATCAGATTTCTAAGATGTCCAGGCAAAGGATTGGCATTTGTAGGGGATATAAGACCTTAAGTTGTGGTATCTACTACTCACACCAAATATTGTCTGTATTTAATCAAATTACAATGACATAAAACAGTATACATATATAATCAGATAAATGACTATAATTTGTATAATAAAGATGATCATAGAATAAAATGTCCCAAACTAAGGAAAGAAATAACAATAGAGATAAAAGAAATATCATGAACAATAAATAGAAAAGACCAGAAAGAAAAATCTCTATACTAGCATATCGTAGTCAAAACACTAAGTGTACATAACAAAGAAAGTATATTGAAAACCATAAAAAAATATACATATATACATACATATAATATCATCATACAATGTTTTATAATATTTAAAAGATTAAAATCATTCCGTTTATTATGTCTGCCCTCAATGCAAAAACTCATGGATATTAAAGAATTCATTATTTAATGATGAGTGGTTCAAAAAAGAAATCAAGGTATAAATGAAATCTTCCCTGAAATAAAATAGAAATACAACAAAAGAAACTATCTGCGACACACTGAAAACAGCCCCACAATAGAAGTTTACAGTTCAAAATGTATACATTTGAAAAAAAAAATCAGACATAGGAAAAAATGGCATAAGGATCTAACTCAAAAAATTGGAAAACCCAGAACAAACCAACTCTAAAACCAGTCTATGGCAAGAAGTAAGAAAGTATCCGATGATGAATCAATAAATTGAAAACAAAAAAAAAATATACAAAAACAATTAACCAAGAAACAAGCAAAGATAAGAACAAACCAATACCAAGAACTGGTTGATTAACAAGGAAAACAAGAGTGACATAACTTAGTAACATCAAAGCAAAAGAAAGAAATATTGTACAAATGAATAGAATCAGAAATGGACACAGAATCTTTACAAAATTTATGAAAGAATTTCACAGTAAAATAAATGTCTAGTATAAAAACCTATAAACTATTAAGCTGAGAAACCTAAGAGAAATGGATGAATTTCTAGACCTATCCAAAACACCAAAATTAATTCAGCAAGAATATAACAAGCTAAATAAACCTAATAACAAATGAAGAGATTGAATTATTAAAAGGGCCTCCCAGATTGTAATAAAAATGCCAGGTTGAGATAGATTCACAGAAGAATTCTATCAGAAACTCAAAGAAGATCTATAGATAATCCTTTTTAGACTATGAAAGAGGTGGTAGAAGTGGGGGTGGGCATTCCTTCTGATGAAGCCAAGATCACTCTAAAACCAACACTAGGTAAAGATGCAATAAAGACACAACAACATCAAAAAAGAGAACTATAAACCAATGTTCCCGATGATCATTGACTCAAACGTGGTCAAGAAAATGTAAATATTAGTGTAGAGAATTATTAAAAACTAAAAATCAATCTACTATGCTTGTTTACAATAGCAATTTTTGTATATATCCAAAGCAATTGGCAAACTACTCCATAGACACTTGCTATTCAGAAATGGAAAGACTCATGCTATTCATTATGGGAAAGAATCACAAACACTTGTTATTCACTTGTGGAAAAGAGTCCTGTTTCTGGTGAATAGCTGGGAAATGCTATTGCTCTAGCTATTCTCAATGGGTGAAAAATGGAAACAACCCAAATGGTCTTCAACTGATGAATGATTAATGAAAATATGGCATATATACAGTATAAAATACTATGTATCTGATGAAAACTATTAAGGTAATGACGTTTGCATATAAATGAATGGAATTTAAGAGACCACATTGAATGGGACAACTTAGACAAAGAAAAACAATACAATTATGTGTTCTGTTTTATCTGTGTTTCCTAGCTTCAAATCTTCAGATGTAAGTACATATTTGGAATAACTACAGAAACAAGGAAAATAAAAGTAAGTTGTTGCTGGGCTGGAGGAATGCAGAAGCAACAGAGAATAGAAAAGGACAGGGGAAGAGAAGGGGGCTTATGGGACTTTCGGGGAGTGGGGGGGGGCTAGAAAAGGGGAAATCATTTGAAATGTAAATAAATTATATCGAATAAAAAAAATTTAAAAAAATAAGAAAAAAGAAAAGCAGAATACACGCAAACTCATCAAAGAGTAAAAATGAGTGGTGCACTAATTACAGATGTAGGGAATGGCTAAAAGTGTGAGTAGTAAAAATAAGGGGAAAATTGTCTGAAAAACCATAAGAAACCATACTATTAGATATTTACCTAAAAATAATATGCACATACACACACACACTCACTCACTCACACACACACACACACAAATACACACACACACACACACACACACATATATATATATTTAAAATGAAATTTCTCATTTGAGATGAAAAGATTATTATATGTATCAAAAATCACCAAAACAAATAAATCATCAAATGAATGACCAAACAGACAACCACCAAAACCAGTTATAAAAAGCCTTCCTTTGAGTTGTTGTTCAGAGTTATCCAAGAGACTCTTAAAACATACAGACTATTGCCTTTGGTTGTCTCCTAGAGGTGGAAAGTAATTCCTTATTTCTGAAGGCACAATATAGTTCAAACACACCACACAGGTTTATGAGCTGCAGCTGATGTAAATGTCCCCTTCTTGAGTTTGGACTAGCTTTTTAGATACTATAAGTGGCCATGCAAGCTGCTAAAAGAGAGATACAACCAATAGTTCTAACAAGCTACTACACCTATGAATCACCACAATGAACATCATGGCAAGATAACCCTAAGGATAAAGTAGTCACATACATACTTTGGCAGTAACCAACAATTGGTCTTATGACCTATTCTACAAGAGGGAAATTATATCTGGTACAGGAAACCTAAAAATGTATCCAGAAAACTACTCAGAGCTTTTGAAATCATGAAGTTGAGAGGACAATCTACAGCTTCTACATTAGTAAACCAGTATAATCCTTTACTACGTTATAAATATTTGCCCTTTTACCCAGAGATAAGGGGAGTTTTCACCCCTCATCCGAGAGATTTTTCCTTGCAACAGATTGAGATCATTACAGAAAACCACAACTAATCAAAATTCAGAGTTGTGTAGGACAGTCCTAATGGACAAATTTATAAACAACCCTTGCACCTAAGGCTCAGGGATCATTTTTAAAGATTGTAAGTGCCAGATTAGAGAGTGGGCAATGGTTTGTTTCTCCTAGTAATGTGTAAACCTATTTCCATAAAGTCTTGTCAACATGATTGTCTAAACATTAGGTGAACAAGAACAATAATATGCTTGCCAAAATCAATGAAAGCCTAGGAGACCTCAACCCTACACTGAAAACTACAGATAACTAAGTAATGCTAAAGATAGGAGAAATAGTGTGCCCCAGTGAAGGGTATAGCAGTTAGTTATCCAATAAACTGGGCACTAGAAAAAGACAGTCCAAAGAAACTTTCAGAGATGTCATATTTATCAGAAATAAAATAAAATTAACGTTTACAGATAAGCTCAGAAAACAAAATAACCCATAATTAAAGAAATAATAGAGGTGTAAGAGATGGTTCTGCAGATATAGACAATTGCTTTCATCCCTGACTACCTGAGTTCAATTTCCAAAACCCACATACCCACATTGTTGAAAAAAACAACTTACTCATAGAAGTTGTCTATTGAATTCTATATATGCATCATGACATGGTGAGGGGAGGAGGAGAGGGTGTGGGAGAGAGTCAGGGACAGGGAAAAGGAGTGGGAGTAGGAGAGGGTGTGGGAGAGGGAAAGGGACAGGGAGCTGGACAGGGAGAGATTATAACAAAAATCTAAAAATCAGGCTGTGATGGTTTGTATATGCTCTGCCCAGGGAGTGGCAAGATTAGAAAGTGTGACCCTGTTGGAGTAGGTCTGGCCTTGTTGGAGTAGGTGTGCCACCTTGGGTGTGGGCTTTAAGAATCTCATCCTAGCTGCCTGGAAGAGTATTCTGCTAGCAGCCTTCAAAGGAAGATTTGTAGAACTCTCAGCTCTTCCAGCCCCACGTCTGCCTGGATGCTGCCTTGATGATAATGGACTAAACCTCTGATCTTATAAGACAGCCCCTATTAAATGTTGTCTTTTATAAGACTTATCTTGGTCTTTGTGTCTGTTCACAGCAATAAAAACCTAAGACACATGCTAAATTTAGTTATCAACAAGAGAATAATAGAGAAAATCTTTTGTGTTGAACATGACTCATTTGATTCTTTTAAAATTCAATTATTTTATATTTTGAAAATTTCATAAATGAGTACTGTATATGATTTCTCTTGCCCTCACCCTTCTTACTTCTCCTGTGTTGTCATTCTCTCTCAAATTATTCCATCTCCTTTAATTAATATTATCATTATTTAAACACACACAATCCATTTTGCCTTACTTGTATATATAAATATGCTATGGCTGACAATTTGGAATGGGATTAATTATCTCTCAGGGGTTTTGTCTATAGAGAAGACTGAATCTCACTCTCTCAGAAACCATTGATTATCTGTTGCCATGTCAACTGGTGCTGTCTTCATGCAGATCTTGTTTACAACTAAACTGTTAAGATTATATAGGTGAAAACTCCAACAGACAACATTTTAAAAGGAATACTGTGTAAATTCTGTAGTTGAAAATTTATCTGTAAAACAACCTTTTAGACACAATAGAGAAACTTTGGCTACAAGAGACCTAAATCCCTTTCATAGTGGTTTGGATAGAATTCTTTTAATTCTTTTTATTTTATTTTATTTTATTTTATTTTATTTTATTTTATTTGTTCCTCTATCATATATTACATCCTGAATGAAATTTCCTTTCTCTCTTTCCACCTAGCCCCTCCTCCATTTCTTCTTTAATTTAATCTTCTATTTGCTTTTTTCCTTTCTTTGATGTTCTGTAGCTCCCTGCTGTTTCATGTTGGCATACAGTTCCAGCAATAGGACTAGCCACTGTCAGCTTGTCGATCCTGTTTCACAGGCCTCCATTTTTCCCCCCTCAGCATTTCTGAGAAGTCTATTCAGGAATGCAGGATGACAATCACAATATTCGTCCCAGCCCATTAAGTTAAAACTCCCACTAAATAACCAGAGAACACCCTTCTACAGAGAACCCTCTCTTCAATGAATCTAGAATTACCCACTACAGCAAAGACCCTATTGCTTAAGGAGAAAGTAAATGATTACAGATAGCAATTCAAACATACCTGAACAAAAGACAAACATATATTTGAATACTCCTCATTTTTCTAATATATAGAATATTAAATCATTGTTATAAACATAAAATTTTAACATATTAACTGAAATAAGTACAAAGAGAAAAATAATATAAAGCACCGCATATGTGGAATTTAAGGAAGTTGAACTCATAATAGTAGAGTAGCATAGAAGTTAAAAGAAGCTATGGAAAGATTGTGAAGGAAAGGGGTAGTCATTGGTCAATGTGTAAAAAACTTAATCAGAAGAACTAAGTTCTAGTATTCTATTATACAACATCATGAATATGATTAATAATAACATGTTCTATAATTCAAAATAGCTATAAGGAAGAACTATAGATCATAGTTTAGTTTGTCTATATGATAATAAGTCAGAATTCATTACTTTGCAATGTATCAAAGCATTATATTGTATCACAAAATTATTTGATATAAATATAAAAATTAATTTTACACAATAATGTGTACATGATGCATTATTATTGTGTGCTTAACACAAAAATGTATGTTATATAATATACACAGAGAATTTTTTCATTAAAATTTTAATGATTTTTTTATAAATTTATAAAATTTAATGATATTTAACAATTTTTTAATGATTATAGCTATATATTCTTGAATTTGTTATGTTAATAGATATAGCATAAACATACACAATTAATTAGACTATTAAAAAGGTAAAATGAATACAGCTATAAAGATGTAACCTTCCTATGTATTATTAGATGTAAGGAAATATAAATTTGAAGTAGATTTTGATAGAATGTATGTGATAAGATTGGAGGAATTATAAAGATAAGTTTTAAAATATATTAGAAAAATATTATTAAAATTAAAGGTCTGCATAGAAATTATTCATTTAATGAAGGAGCAAACAGTAGAGGAAAAAGTAGTGAATGGCAAGAAAAAGGAAATTTTAGTCATAAACAAAATTAAGGTAAAATGTCAGATATAATCCTAAACATATCATTAATAAATGTGTATCATTAATAAGTGCAAATAAAAGGAAGAGAGTGTCGATTTGTAAGAAAAGAACATTTATCTTAACTCTATGTTATGTAGAGAGAAAAAAATCTAAATGCAAAGACAGAATTTGATAAAATTAAAAATATGAAAAATACATTTTTCACATATACTAATTCAGGAAAGCTGAATTAATATACTAATATCAGAGAGAAATGATTCAAAACAAAAACAAGTTATTGGAGATAGCAAAACTTTAAAACAAAGGTTTAAATTTCAACCATTATAAAAACGGGAGTTTTTTGAATAAAAGTACAAATATATTAAGTTAAAAAATCCTAGAAATAAAGGGAAGAATTGATAATGTATCAAATTCTCACATTGATACCCATTATTATGTACATTAATGAAAAAGTAGTTCTGAAGAAAAAATAAAGAAAAGAAAACCAAGAATCTAACATACAGACAGTATAAAGGCTGTAATACCCAACATTCCAAAGTAGAAAAACAAATTCATAAGGGAATAGAAGACTCAATACTAAAACTAAATGCAAAACAGGTCTTTTTGGAACACTCATCCCAACAATAACATATATATTCCTTTTAATTTCCAATAGAATAATTTCCAGAATGCGATAAGCTGTATGATAAAACTCATTGAATTTATAAGTGAAAGTAATACAATTATGTTCTTAAATGAAAGTAGTACAGGATCATTATTGGGAAGATAGAGAAATGTACACATATATGAAAAATAAACAAGCTCAGATATCAAATGAGTTAAGTAGATATTTAAAGAGAAAATAGAATATTTTGAAAAGAATAAAAATAGAGTATGACATTTCAAAACATGTGGATTATAGTTAAAACAATACTTAACCTATAGATATATAGATCAGTGGAATACAATTGAAAGTCCCAAATATATATTGATTTTGACAAGGGCATCAAGAATATTTAGTGAAGAATGAATAACATTTACAACCAATATTTCTAGGGCAAATGAATAATCATATGCAAATGAATGAAGATGGAACTCAAAGTAAAACTGAGGTGAGAATGCTTGAAAATGCTTTTATTGGTATAAATAGTTGTGATATTAGACTTGGTTAAAAATCTCTAGACATAACATCAAAACCATGCGCAACAACTAAAAAAAGTATTTAAGTTGGAATTTCTCAAATTTACAATCTTTGTATTTCAAAATGCCATTAAGGAAACGGAGAGAAATTAGATATGGTGGTCCACTTGACTGAGGCAAGAGGGCCAGGACTTCAAAGGTAGTATGTATGACGTACATAGTGAGATGCTGTCTCCAAAACAAAAAAAGTCAACAAATGAGAAAAATATTTTTAAAAATATCCAATAAAAGCTTTATATCAAGATTATATAACAAGACAATAAAAAGATACATTATTCAGGTAGAAATACAAAAAGGATTTAAGGGTAAATACACAAATGTTTATAACAACTTTGTTTGAAAGCTTTAAATATTTTAAATTTCATGAATGAATAAAGAATGTATGTTGCTGCAATGGAACATCACTCAGCCCTAAAAGAAATATCATAGATGTTGCAAAAATGTCTAAATCATGCAAACAAGCTGAATGGAGTTATTGACCAAATATGTTATATGATCCAGTTATACAGAATTTAAAATGGGGAAATCTCTATACAGAGGAAATTGATTAGAGACAAGGAATGTACTAAATTATACTTACTAAAGAATATACCATTTCTTTTGTATATGATAAAAACTTCATAAATTTTATAATTTCTATGCAATATTTTAAATATCTATTTTCAATAGACAAAATTAATTACAGCTGAATAAAATGAGATGAATATGGCATGTACAAATGAGATATTTTATTATCATCGCAAAGCTAGGAATAATAGGAAAAGTCAATTAAATACCAATACATAAAATTCCTAGAGATAAGAGTCCTAAAATTGGGTCAGAGCCTGATTTCATTAATTAAGGATTTTAATTTTAATAGTTAGCTAATATTAGTATCTCAACCCAAAGTGCAAAATATATTAGAAATATATTGTTTGTGAATGTTCAAAGAACATTATTTAAATGTAGACAAATGAGGGAAAAAAATCAAGATTGAGGAAAGTACAGAAATTTACATGAGGTCTATCTGAGAGTTTTCTTAAACTAGTAATTCTCTACTCTGGCTGCATATTGAGATTATCAGGGGATCTTATATGTTAGTAAGTCTGGGAGGTAGTGCCTGAATCTTGGCTCTTTTAACATTTCCTGGAGGAGTACAAGGGATTGCCAAAATGGAAAACTACTAGTCCAGGCCAACTGAAACTAGATATGGCCAAAACCACGGAATATTTTCCACCTTGAGAATCCGTCCAATTAGAACTTTTGGTAAACGTTGGGAGTTGTATTGAGCCAAACCCTTGAGTATAGCAGGTAGATTTATGTAGCAGTATAGCAGGTCTTAGTGATTTTCAAGTCTAACTTCAGCACCCTAACTCCACATTTCCCGATTTGGATTGGTATGCTAATGTTCACAAAAGAAAAAGGTTTCACTTCATATCACACTGAGGCATTACCAGATCCCAGGTCAGACTCCAAATCAGTGCCCTTTGCTGTACCCCACTGCCTTTCTGCTTCTCAGTCTGAAATTAGGTTTAAGAGGCAGGCAATTCTTAAATGGGCTATTAATGCATTCAGTCCTATTCCCCAATTCTCTTTCCAAACCTGCCTGAGGGCTTCAAATCTTTATCTTAAATACTGCTCTTTCAAAGCTACATTACATAATCAGTTCAGCAATAAACCTTTCAAGTTATATGGCTTTTAGTCAAAGCAAATCTTTTGGCCTGGTTTTCTTGCCAAGACTCATGACTCCTGCCTGTCTCATCCAATGAGCACAGTAATAAATCTCCTTTGCTGAATGCCAACAGCATGCTAGGCACTGTAAGGCACTTGGGATTTGGGAGCTGGTGAAGAACTTGAAGCTTGAGTCTAGTGTCTTGTTTTTTTTTTTTTTTATCCTGCCCTTTCACCCTTTTGAAAATGTTAAACACACACTACTCATAATTAACTATGCTCAAAGTCTAAATTTGCTATTTTTGATGCAAATTCGTTCCACATTATTTATCATGAAGCTGAAATTTTCTCATTTATTACTTAATCTTCATACTTCCTACTTTCCCTGCATGTAGAGATATGTACAGTGTTATGATTATGTATTAGCACCTATTGAAAGTTGTTTAATTCCTTGGCTATTTTCTTTTCAAAATGTGTTGGTTTGCAGGTCATCTTAATACTCAGCTTGCTTTTTCCCAGGGCAGATAATCCTCCCCCACTTACAATTTCTTCTACCAGCTCATTTAATACTTTTTTTTTTTGTATAGCAGACCCTCAAAAACAGGTAGGGGTTGTTTTCTTGTCATGACCACACTTTTTTGCCCCTTAAGGCAAAGACTTCTAGAAAGTATTAAGTTATGTAATAACCAACAGTGGTACTCCAGGTTAGGGGAGCATGGAAGTGGGACAAACTTTGAACTTTTCTACTTCCTAGGGTCATGTGTTTAATGTCATTTTCCTGTATCTAACATGTTTACTTCTGTTGGGATGTGTTTTAGACATTGGCCCACTGAAGATCCAGTGGAATTAACTCTGAAATTTAAAAATATCCTGTACCGCTGAACAATGTCACAGTTCAAAGTGACCCATAATTGTTCCAGTGTCTTTGAGTACTCAGAAGGAAGAGAAGGAAGAACTAGACATGACCATCAGACTCTACTGGGAAAAGGCTAGAACAGTTCAAGAGGCTGAAACAAGATATAATTTTTTTTTACCATCATCTTTCTTAATTTGGTAATTTCCCATGATCTATTCAGACACACCCAGAGGAGGGCATCGTATCCCATTACAGATGTTTGTGAGCCACCTTGTAGCTGCTGGGAATTGAACTCAAGACCTCTGGAAGAGCAGTCAGTGCTCTTAACTGCTGAGCCATCTCTCCAGTACCATTTTCAATTTTTATAATTAATATCTTTTTGATTCATCACTTCTCATTTCTAATATTAATTCTATGATCTGAGTTTCTTATCATCTCAATTTTGCCAAAAGTACAGATCACATTTATAGGAGTTGACACATAGGGATATATGTTTAAATTCTGGATAAACTTTTGCAAACAATTTGATTTCCTCAACCACAGTGTATGTGTATGAATATATACATATATACATATATATCAGAATTTATCTTATAATTTAGGTACGTCACTTTAATCAAGAAGAGTATATCTTCAGTTTAGCAATAAGAAAATAAATTTAAATTTCTTTGTCTTTAATTCTAAGGAACTATTATGTGCCATCAACTTCATGAATGGAACATAACTTAGCTGAGTCTCAATATTCAAGACATTATTTGGTTCAAGGGCCTAGAAAATGTTAATAATAACTTATAAGCATCTAGAACTTTATATGTGCCTGGATACTGAGACATGAGTCATTGTACTTAATCTTCACAACATCCCTATAATTCAGGGCATCATTTCTCTTCTACAAATAATACAATTGAGATATGGAGTGACTCAGAAACTTGCACAAGATGTGAATCTAGTGCTAGAACTAGGATTAGAACCAAAGCAAACTAATTGCCGAGTCTATGCTCTTAACTGCCTCTATGCCTATAAAACATTAGAGTTGGCTTTAGTGGATCAAATGCTAACTTAAAATTCCCAAATATTACACTTCTGGACCTACCTTAAGATGTAGAGTCCTAAGCCACAGGGTTCAGAGGTCCCTTGCTGACTGCTGAAATACTTCTTCATCTTTGTATCTCAAAACTGAGGCTTGAGAAAAGAGCAGTATTTTGAAATTCTTTGGCAGTGGAGTATGATCTGTAAGAATTAATAAATTGTACTTTGCCCTTAACCCAGCTACTGCCACTGATTTGGTACTATATGAGCCAAAATCCTACTTTGGCCTAAAAAACAGTCAGTGACCCCTCAAGCTGTCATTCTGAAGTGGTTAGGATAACTGATAGTTGTTTAAAGTGGAAAATGTATTTAGTTGGATGGAAACATCTGTAATAGATAAAGACCTTGGTTGCAAGGGGGAAAATGCCAGGCTAGAGGTCGGGGCCTTGCATAATTTAGTGCTAGGCATGCCAAACAGCTGCTTGGAAAGGCGCCACTCTGCAGGTACCATGTATATCGAGGTATCAGCTCTGTTTTCAATACTATATCCTCTCGGACTGTGTTGGTTTTTATCCCTATCAACCAATAAACTAGAAACAGGAGATGCACCGATATTGGCAGCAAGTACTAGCTAGGTCTAGGTAATAAAAGAATCTTCATGGGATCTAGCCTGACTGAACATGCTACTGGTAGATTTACTGTGTGATCTTGAGCAAAAATCCTTTTGCTCTTTGAGCTTTAATTTCCTTATATGTGCAAAAAAAGTTTTGGAATAGGTCAATATTTCTCTCGTTATTATAGACAGTAATTTATACTAAAAATATAGGTATGAAGTAATCAAAGACAAACATATAACAAAACAAAACATGATATTCTTTATATAACTAAAAATTGCAGACAACAGAGATGTTAGCAGTTAAAGAGGACAAATTCTATGCTAGAGTATAATCTGTTTAAACTCTCCTTTATGCCACTTTGAGAGTCCTACCTAGTTGCTAAGTAGTTAAAGGAACATAGTTTCAAGTTGGATTCTCTAAATAATCTTGAGGATTGTGTTTAAATACGATAGTTTTAAAAGACAATTGTGTTAGGTAAAATGGGATGATAAGGAAGAAATAAACAAACCAGGCAAAGGATGGCTAAACACTCTCAATCTTCCATGGGGTCTGTAAGAGAAGCATTAAATGACTACTAGGTTGCAAGAAGGGTCAGAAAAGGATTTCCTTTTTTCCCAACCCCTATCCAAGGACGAAATTCCAAGAGGGAAGCTGGAAAGGCAATACTTGCATTCAGTTCCCAGTACCCACAATCGGCTCACAACTGTCTATAACTGTAGGTCCAGAAAACCAAACACTACTTTTGCTCCTCTGAACACACACACACGCACACACACAAACACACACACACACACACACAATCGTAAGTTGCCATAACTGTCTTTTATTCTCAGCCTTACTAAGTCTAAAATGTTTCCTAGCAATTTAATGGTCGAGCCATAGGTATTTTTAATGAGAGAATCTCAGCAGAAATCAAATTAAAATGATAGGACATATTTTCCCAATGAATGTCTTAAAACTGGCTTGTGGTTTAGGAACTGTCTCTAGTACTGCTAAGGGCTACTCACTATAGAAGTGTGAGCAAGGTAACCACTACAGGGAATAGTAGGCCAACACAGAAGCAGAAGTATAGTATTTTCTTCTCTCTAACATGTCTCTAAACCTTAGAATAACAATAATAGATCTTCTAACAAAATTTTTTATACTTTGGCCTTGCAAGAAAACAGACAACACATGCACATTCTGAGAAATCAAGGACTTTTTAATAAAAGTCTATTTACAAATATATATTCTCAAGCCATGAAGTCTGGAAAAATAGAATAAGAGAGTTTGTGAATTTAAAAAAGAGTAAGGGCTGCTTTAAGAAGAAAATTGCTTTTTGAGTTGAGGAGCACAGCCACTTATAGCTAATATCACAGGAAAGGGAGCACCAAGTCATTGAACCACACCCCAGAACTTTTCTTTTTAATTTTTAGAAAGTTATTCTATCATATATTACATACTGAACACAATTTCCCCTCTCTTCTCTCCTCCTAGTCTCTGCTCTTTCTCCTGCTCCATTTTCCTTCTGAAAAAGAAAGGCTACCCAGGGATATAAACCGAACATGGCATATAAAATACCTTAAGACTAAACATATTTCCTCATGGTAAGCCTGGACAAGGTAACCTACTAGCAGAAAATGGTTCCCAAAAGCAGGCAAAAGAGTCATGGACAGGCCCCACTCCCACAAGAAGACCAAGCTATGCAAACATAACATGGATTCAGAGGAATTAGGTTAGGCCCATTCTGGCTCCCAGATTGTCAGATTAGTCTCTGTGAACCCCTATGAACCCAGGTTAATTGATACTGTGTGTTTTCTTCTGGTGTCTTTGACCCCTTCTGATGCCTACAATTCTTCCTTCCCTTCTTCAACAGGATACCCCATCCTCCACTTAATGTTTTGCTGTCTCTATGCATTTTTATCTTGTTAGAGCTTAGTATAAGCAAACAGAACTGGAAACTAAGGGCTTCTGAGTCCTGTTAAGATACAAGCTTCCTAATACAAAAGCAGAAAAGAGTGAATGGTGGTTTCAAGGAGGAAAAAACAAAGCTAGCCATCTCTGCTGGTGAATGCAGATCACCATGTCACCTTACCCCCACAACAAAATATGTGCTAGTTTCATTGCCTTTAGTTTAACTTCCTTTCAGATTCAAGTACTCTGATTACTATTTTGAGACTCCAAAGTTAAACTATGGTTTCCAAAGCTTCTTATATAAAATAATTCAAGGCATCTTTATTTCTAGAGACCCACCATCCCAAAATCTTTGATTATGAAATACTCTTTCCCTATTAATTTATGTCTCAGGCAACATAGATGAATTCTAATTCAGGGAAGATTTTGGATCTTATGCTTTTCTGTAAACCAGACAGAGAAGATGTTGCTATACCATAAATAATTATAAAAGATGGTTGCCACAAAGCAAGAGCTTCAGTTACTCACTGACCAAGTCAAGAAGCTCTATTTGTAGACTTTTGAAAGGCCTGAGAAATGGGCTTCTAAGTTGAAGGAAAATACTGATCCCCTTCTCCTTTACTAATATTGTCAACTGAAGAGCATCTTTTAGCTCCTTCATGGTTCAACAGACTCAGAGATGCCCACTAACTGTTTTGTGCACAACGTTTTCACTGGAAATGTCTCCACCCATAACAAACGGGTGGTCCATGGGCAATCAGAGTGAGCATGGCATCAAAATCCCAATATCTGTTCAGTATTCCATGTGTAAACATAAGGCATTACTTGCTCATTGTCTTTTAATTTAAAATCTACTAGGAATAATTGTTTAAAATCTATTAGGAATAATTGTACAAATCCTTGCATTTTACCCAAAGGTAGCTCCTGGGGCTTCTTTGAGATTCCAAAAGAAAAACTAGTAACCAGTTTTCCCCTCTAAAATTCTGGCCAGATATGATGGTATAAACATTTAGTCCTAACTCTCAGAGGCAGATGTAGGCAGGTCTCTATGAGGTCAAGTCCAGCCTGACAGTAAGTTCCTGATTAGTCTTGGCTTTATAGTGAAACTTGGTCTCTAAAATAAAGTAACAAAAGCATAACAACAGGTGAGAAATTCTAGCTCCATCGTTTGTATACAAGAGTAGCAGAGTGGCAAAAGTGGATTAGTGACAGACATTTACCATGGCACTAAGTGAGCCAACATAAACGACTGCATGTGAGAAAGGAGTGGGAAACATAGAAGAATGTATGAAAATGTGTTAATGAAAATAAATAGTGAATTTAAAAGTGTGAGGGTATTTGTGAAGAGTTAACAGGATTATCTGAAAATTTCATGAGAGAATCTCAGAAAGGAAGTAGAAGTTTCAGTGAGTTTGTGAAAGTCCCATTTTGTGAGAAAATGAGTCTGCATGTAAGTTCAAATGTATACATATGTATATAAAACACAGAGAGAGGCAGAGAAAGAAAAGAGAGACAGAGAGAGAGAGAGATTGAACAAGAAGGCCTTTGGTCTCTGTGCTAGTGAGCACATGCACTCCTTTCAACTCATAACTTTCCCAGAAAACAAGCCTTCCAAGCTGAAATTTTCCACCCAGGCTTTCTACCCCGAAGGAGGCTTTATTTATTTTTTCTTTTTGCTCTGAGCCTTATGCCTAGCCATTCTGGACTGCAGAGAGGAGTAACTGCCCAGCTCTACTCAGAGAATAATTGGGAACATTTTGCTACACACAGAAAACTGGAAAATGACTGGTGTGTGTGGCTGAAACAGTGCAGGTTGTAGCCGGCAAGACAAAGGGCCCCTCAGCTACTTTATTTGTTCTCTTTAAAAGTAGCCCCTAAGTGACTGAAATATCGCTCGCCACCACAAGCAGTATGAAATTTCACCACCAGTTGGAGTTACGTAACTGTCTCTATGGCAACCAAAGCCCATAAACATGCCATATAGTTGTTGGCTGGTTACATAGCAGTGGTTTTAATGCCCCCACCATCCTTCCCCTTCAGCCCTTTCTAGGTTGTTTTCATCTTTTATCCCCTTCCTCCTAATTTCCTTTCTGTCAAAGGTAAGAAAATTAAATGTAGGAAAAAATGAGTTGAAACTGAAGCTTTTTAAGCAATGGGTGCACATGAGGTGAGGCCTCTGAAGTGCAGTGTAGGTTCTCAGCTTGTCTGCAAGCCAACTAACACCAGGGCAATCACTGCCTCCCACCAGTATAACACAAGCCACAGACACACATATTCTGTAGTAGCTACTGTAGAAAGAAAACCAGACAGGCTGAAAGGAAAGCTGACAGCAGGTCCAAGAGAAACCCAGAAAATTTGACCTTCCATGACATCTTTCTTTGAGTATTTCTAGGATTTCTGGAGTAGTAACAAGATGGTGGATACATTTGTAGCAGATGTTTCTGAGGTTGACAGAAGGAAGTTTGTGGAAATGAATATTAAAACTTCCTTAGCAGTATCTCTGCTCTCCATATCTTGCAAATAAATCCTATTTCCCACACAAGTCAAAAGTCAGGATTAATTAAATGGAGCAAGGTAAAGCATTGAAGTTTGTAGAGTGTAATTCCTGGATCCATCTCTTAGTAGCCATATGAATGGAGACACAGAAAAACATCTTAATATTTCTGAAGAGCTGAGTATTCTTCAATCCCCTGCTCTGATACTTATCGTAGACATAGTCCATTTCAACAACTAATTGCTTAGAGAGCATAATTGTAGAATTTAATCTATGGACCTCTACTCTGTCCTTGGGACTCAGTAAATATTCAGTATTTTCTTTGCTCCATGGGAAGCCCCCCAGAAACCCTCCAGATACCATGTCTTCTTGAGTCTCCATAATTCCCAGTCAAACTGAATCATTTATTTCAGTTGTTTGTCCTGAGTTTTGGAATCTGACTTTTTTTATTCTTATCACCTTCTTGTATCCAAGTTCATGGTGTTATGTTTGTTTTGTGTTATATATCAAATTATTATGTAGTCATTAAAGTTTGAGGCTCAGATCTTGACACAGTCTTCCCAGCTGATGTGTGGCCAATTATTTATGTAGTAAATTCTAGGGACTGGAATTAAGTTCCAGGTGGGAGGAGGAATAAAACTTAGGAAATGTAGAGGGGACACAAGAATGCTTATTTTTTAGGTTCAGTCTCTGAAATTGGAGTAAGTAGCCATTGCTGGCCTTTGTCACAATTTCAAAGCTTACCTGCTTATTTCCATTTTCATGCTCATGATTTCCTGAACTCTGCATGTGTGTTAAGCATAGACAGGATGCACAGTAGCCTGCTTCTGTTTCTGCCTTGATCATCAGAAATGTTAATCTTTTCAGTCTTTTTCATCTTGGCGTCCACATACATGATGAGGCCAACCATAGATCTCTTCTCCTTGTGAGAAACAGAGCAGGCGTACAGCTTCTTATATAGGATTCTTTGAAGCTGTGACTCTGATATCATTTTAAAATTGCCTTTCTACCCAAGACAGTGTCTGAGAAAGAAGATAGTATCAGGTGTGTGTGTGTGTGTGTGTGTGTGTGTGTGTGTGTGTGTGTGTGTGTGTGATGAAAGAAGGAAGGATATTATTATTTAAGCTTTCAGTCCTACCCATTTTTTATAGCATTGTTTCCAGGTTCTCCATATAAAAGACAGGAGAAGATGTAAGAGTTTAACTACAAATAAATGCATTGAATTTATATACAGTCTATGAGCATTAACAGAGGTTGTGAGAGGTTGGCAAATATAGAGCATCTAAAGTCCTCTCCTATCCTACTTTCTATTAAACTATTCCTTTGGTTCAGGGTCTTTTCAATTCAGAGTTCTGTGTATACATGTGCATGTGCACATGCTGTTGAAGAACAAATATAGGCTTCATCTGAATATTAGTTATCATATTTCCAAAATACAAAGAGTGTTCTCTTCGCATGCCAAACCTATCAGGATGGTGAGCAAAAATTTCAAAGTGAAAAAGTATAAATTGTGTGGCAATGTACACCTATTATACCAGGACATGATAGACAATGGCAAAAATATTACTTTGTCATTGAAGCTAGATTGGGTGATAGATATATTGTTTCAAAAATGGAAGAGTTCAATTAAGTATAAAATTTTACACAAATATAAATAATTAGACAGCTCAAAGTTACAAGCTGGCAATGAGAACGAATAATCTTAGTAAAACAGAGCATAAGAATGTTGCCAGGAGTTTGGAAAGGCCTTACCTTCAGGGGTATAGAATAAATAGCTGAGAGATAAAATGTCCGTCTGTGTCTAGTTGACAAATTTTCACACAACAGGAAAAATGATTATAGGGAAGTATCATACTAAGTTCAGATCTCCCAAATAGACACAATAAAGAGACAGAAAATTTGAGAATGTTTCTGAGGTTATTCAGCATCATCAGTCTCCTTAAGAATAGAGTTGAGCCAAGATAATTTATGTTTGTGGCTATTGTGAAGGGTGTCATTTCCCTAATTTCTTTCTCAGCCTGCTTATCCTTTGAGTATAGGAGGGCTACTGACTTGCTTGAGCTAATTTTATAACCAGCAACTTTGCTGAAGTTGTTTATCAGCTGTAGGAGTTCTCTGGTGGAGTTTTTTGGGTCACTTAAGTAGACTATCATGTCATCTGCAAATAATGATAGTTTGACTTCTTCCTTTCCAATTTGTATCCCTTTGACCTCTTTATGTTGTCTAATTGCCCGAGCTAGTACCTCAAGTACAATATTGAAAAGATAAGGAGAAAGGGGGCAGCCCTGTCTAGTCCCTGATTTTAGTGGGATTGCTTCAAGTTTCTCTCCATTTAGTTTGATGCTGGCTAACGGTTTGCTGTATATTGCTTTTACTATGTTTAGATATGGGTCTTGAATTCCTGTTCTTTCCAAGACTTTAAGTATGAAAGGATGCTGAATTTTGTCAAATGCTTTTTCAGCATCTAATGAAATGACCATGTGGGTTTTTTCTTTGAGTTCATTTATGTAGTGGATTGCATTGATGGATTTCCTTATATTGAACCATCCCTGCATTCTTGGGATGAAGCCAACTTGATCTTGATCAATGATTGCTGTGATGTATTCTTGGATTTGGCTGCCAAGAATTTTATTGAGTATTTTTCTTCTATCTCTTGTATTCTGTTGTTGATATTTGCATCTATGGCCACTGATTTCTTCCCAAGGTTTTCTATCTCCAAAGTTGTCTCCCTTTCCAATTTCCTAGTTGTTTCTACTTCTGTTTTTAGATCCTGGATGTTTTTGCTCAGTTCCTTCACTCGCTTGTTTGTGTTTTCCTATAATTCTTTAAGAGATGTTTGTGTTTCCTCTTTCATGACTTCTGCCTGTTGACCCATGTTCTCCTGTATTTCTTTAAGTGATTTTTGCATTTTCTCCTTATTGGCTTCTATCTTTTGACCCATATTCTGCTGAATTTCTTTAAATGATTTTTGTGTTTCCCTTGTAAGGGCTTCTAACTTTTGATTCATTTTCTCCTGCGTTTCTTTAAGAGATTTATTTATGTCCTCCTTGTGTTCCTCTAACAGCATCATGATCAGTGATTTTAAATACAAATCTTGTTTTTCTGTTGTGTTGGGCTATCTAGGACTTGCTGTTGTTGGAGAATTGGGTTCAGATGCTGCCATATCGCCTTGATTTCTGTTGGTAATGTTCCTTCGTTTGCCTTTTGCCATCTGGTTATCTCTGGCATTAGTTGGTCCTTTTGAGTCCATAAGGCTATTTCCACACCACTGGATGACTGGGTTTCCCCTGGCACAGATTGCTGATGTACTGCCCTCCCAGGATAGCTAAAACTATTATCACAAGTAAAAGAACTTCTGGGGGAATCAGTATCTCAGACCTCAAGTAATACTACAGAGCAATAGCGTTAAAAACTGCATGATATTGGTACAGTGACAGGCAAGTGGACAAATGGAATAGGATTGAAGACCCAGAAATGAACTCACACACTTATGGTCACTTGACTTTAGACAAAGGAGCAGAAAACATCCAGTGGAAAATAGATGGCCTTTTCAACAAATGGTGCTATTTCAATTGGAGGTCAGCATGCAGAAGAATGCGAATTGATCCATTCTTATCTCCTCATACTAAGCTCAACTCCATGTGGATCAAGCACCTCCACATAAAACCAGATACATTGAAACTAATAGAGTATTTTTGCATTGATGTTCATAAGGGAAATAGGTCTGAAGTTCTCTTTTTTGTTGGATCTTTGTGTGGTTTTGGTATCAGCATAATTGTGGCTTTGTAGAACGATTTGGGTAGTGTTCCTTCTGTTTCTATTTTGTGGAATAGTTTGAAGAGTATTGGTGTTAGGCATTCTTTGAAGGTCTGATAGAATTCTGCACTAAAACTATCTGGTCCTGCACTATTTTTTTGGTTGGTAGACTTTCTATAACCCCTTCTATTTCTTTAGGGGTTATGGGACTGTTTAGATGATCTATTTGATCCTGATTTAATTTTATTATTTGGTATCTGTCTAAGAAATTTTCCATTTCTCCAGATTCTCCAGTTGCGTTGAGTATAAGCTTTTGTAGTAGGATCTGATTTTTTTTTTTAATTTCCTCAGTTTCCGTTGTTATATCTCCCTTTTCATTTCTAATTTTTTTAATTTGGATATTGTCTCTGTGCCTTTTGGTTAGTCTGGCTAAGGGTTTATCTATCTTTTTGAGCCACAAACAATATAAATTATCTTGGTGTGACTCTAACCAAACAAGTGAAAGATCTATATGACAAGAACTTCAGGTCTCTGGAGAAGGAAATTCACGAAGATCTCAGAAAATGGAAAAATCTTCCATGCTCCTGGATTGGCAGGATTAATATAGTTAAAATGGCTATCAAGCCAAAAGCAATCTACAGATTCGACACAATCCCCATCAAAATCCCAACTCAGTTCTTCAAAGAGTAAAAAAGAGCAATTCTCAAAATCATCTGGAACAATAAAAAACCCAGGATAGCTAAAAATATTCTGAACAGTAAAAGAACCTCCAGGGGAATCAGTATGCCTGACCTCAAGCAATACTACAGAGCAATAGTGTTAAACCTGCATGGTGTCGGTACAGTGACAGGCAGGTGGAACGATGGAATAGGATTGAAGAACCAGAAATGAACCCACACACTTATGGTCACTTGATCTTCGACAAAGGAGCACAAAACATCCAGTGAAAAAAAGATAGCCTTTTAAATAAATGGTGCTGGTTCAACTAGAGGTCAGCATGTAGAATAATGTGAATTGATCTATTCTTATCTCCTTGTACTAAGCTCAACTCCAAGTGGATCAAGGACCTCCACCTAAAGCCGGGCACACTGAAACTAATAGAAATGAAACTGGGGATGACCCATGAGGACATGGACACAGGGGGGAAATTCCTGAACAGAACACCAATAGCTTTTGCTCTAAGATCAAGAATTGACAAATGGGACCTCATAAAATTACAAAGTTTCTGTAAGGCAAAGGACACTGTCAAAAGGACAAATTGGCAACCAACAAATTGGGAAAAGATCTTCACCATCCCTACATCTGACAAAGGGCTAATATTCAATATATGCAAAGAACTCACGAAGTTAGACCCCAGAAAACCAAATAACCCGATTAAAAATGGGGTACAGAGCTAGATAAAGAATTTTCACCTGAAGAACTTTGGGTGGCTGAGAAGCCCCTAAAAAACTATGCAACATCTTTAGTCATTAAGGAAATGCAAATGAAAACAACCCTGAGATTTCACCTCACACCAGTCAGCATGGCTAAGATTAAAAACTCAGGAGAAAGCAGGTGTTGGTGAGGATGTGGAGAAAGAGGAACACTCCTCCACTGCTGGTGGGATTGCAAGCTCGTACAACCACTCTGGAAATCAGTCTGGCAGTTCCTCAGAAAACTGGACATGATACTTCCAGAGGACCCTGCTATACTACTCCTGGATATATACCCAGAGTATTCCCCAGCATGTAATACAGATACATGCTCCACTATGTTCATAGCAGCCCTATTTATAATAACCAGAAGCTAGAAATAACCCAGATGTCTTTCAACGAAGGAATGGATAAAAAAATGTGGTATATATACACAATGGAGTACTATTCAGCCATTAGAAACAATGAATTCATGAAATTCTTAGACAGATAGCTGGAGCTAGAGAACATCATCCTAAGTGAGGTAACCCAGTCTCAAAAGATCAATCATGGTGTGCAGTCACTGATAAATGGATATTATCCTCAAAGCTTGGAATACCCAAGACACAATCCACATATCAAATGATGCCCAAGAAGAAGGAAGGAGTGGGTCTTGGCCCTGGAAAGGCTCAGTGCAGCAGTGTAGGGAATTACCAGAACAGGGAAGTAAGAAGAGGTGGATGGGGAACAGGGGGAGGGAAGAGGGCTTATGGGACTTTCGGGGAGTGGGGCTCAAGGAAAGGGGAAATCATTTGAAATGTAAATAAAGAATATATCAAATAAAAATATAATGGCTAGAAACAGTCAGAATACAAGAAAGTATAGTAGTTTCAGGTGTGAGAGATGGGTGAGGTAAACTGTGGAATAGTGCATTTCCAGATGTTGTTGGCAAGTTGTTGTACACCACTCTGCAGGTTACAAGTATGCAGACCCAGTCCCTGAAAATGTTGCCCAGGCATGGAATCACCATGGCTCTGGGGAATGTTAGAGACTAAGATGAGAAATGGTTCACTTTGTAAATTGGATCCTCTTGAATGATAACTGTGGTCCTTGATACCAAAAAAAAAAAAAAAAAAAAAAATAGAGTTGATCCAATGAAGAGTTAATTGATGAGGCAACTAATTTCTCTTGAATATTTAAATTGTATGCTAGGTATGATGTTTTACAGTTTCATACAGCTTGATCTAATTTAATTCTGACAGTCTAGGCACTACTGTAGGCATAAATTTTCTGCAGCCTATTTTAATAAACATTCAACGTCTCCTCTTGCCCACCACCCAGAAGAAACAATGGAAGAGAAAAGTTATTGGGATATGTGGAATTGGATCTGTTTAGCAATAGTTCTTTCCAGTAAGCTCAATCTTCTTTCTCAACAATTAAATCCTATTGCAAACATGAAGGATGCAACAGCTGCAATTCAGTTCTTCCTATTTTTTATTTAATCATTCCATTCATTTACATCTCAAATGATATTCCACTTCCTGGTTACACCTCCACAAATCCCCCATCCCACATCCACTCTTTCCTCCCTTCCCTTTGCCTCTCTGAGGGTTCTCCCTCACCCACTCTCTCACCCTCTTCTGTCCCAGTTCTTTCAACAGGAAGATACCACACAGGAGCCAGCAGCTTTAGTCCAGTTCTCTTGGCAAGCAGACACCACACATAAACCAGCAGCTGCAGTTCAATCCTGAAGAATATGTAAGCCTTGCCAAGCAGCTTAAGGTGAGGTCACGGAAGCAGCAAGAAGCTGCAGAAACATCACAAGAAGTTCTTTAGTGAGTTTTTCTCTGGCATCACCACAGGTGAAGCTCAGTTAACACAATGTAAGGCAAACCAATACATGTTATTAGAGAAGAATATCGAGACAGTGCAAAGCAAACCAATGCTCCAGCTCCCACTGTCTGTGAGGTTAGATTATATTTCTTCATCATATGCCCTTTCATGTGTCTGCTCTTAGCAAAACATCCTTTCACCTGTGTCTGCTTCGTGGAAACATTCTTTCATGTGTTTGCTTTAGTAAGACATCCTTTCACCTGTGTGCCTCAGCAAAACATCATTTGACATAACTGACCTTCCAAAGAAAGTAGAAGTGTAGACGTCACACTACTCTTACCATGACCTCTATCAGGCCCCTGCCAGTGTAGGTATTACCACCCTAGTCTTTAGAGAGAACAGTCTTGAAATCAGACTGATTTACTCTAGTACTCATAACTGTAAACAAAAACACTCAGATTTGGTTTCAATAGTGTCTTTAAAAGGGACAGTTTTCTAACCAAGGTTCATAGATTTTTATCCTTCATAATTAATAAATGTCTTAAGGAATTGTGTTATTGAGCATGGAGATTAATTCTGGCAAGGCTGGAGGGGAAAATAAGATTCATTACCCACCACTAGACTATCAGGAAGATGAAAACAGATAAATGTTTCTCGACTAATACAGCCCAAAGCATTAGTTAGACCCTTGTCTTGCTATTGACTCAGTGCGAAATGTTAGCAATCCAAACTCCTCTTTATGTTTCAATTTTTCCAACTGTAACAGTAGTTGTAGTAAAGGCTAAATAATATCATTCAACACCATGCTTAACATATAACTGGAATCTAATAAATGACAGCTTGGAAAAAGTTTAGACTAGGTAACCTTATTAAAATAATGTTTGAATTTTTCACTCTTCATATATTCTATGTGAATGAGAATGGTCTTCACTGATTAGAACAACATGTAATTTTAGAATTTCATAATTTCCAAGGCCCAGAAAAACAGATTCAAGGAAACCAAATCAGTTCCTTCTCATAGCTTTTGCTCAATGCTCTCTCTCTCTCTCTCTCTCTCTCTCTCTCTCTCTCTCTCTCTCTCTCTCTCTCTCTCTCTTCCTCCCTCTCCTTCTCCTTCTCCCTTGCACCCCTCTCTCCATCCCTCCCCCCTCACACACATATGCACTGGGCTAGATGTTACATATCCTGGCTCTTTCTATTAATCACGGTTTTCCTTATAACTATACTTAGGGAGCCATAAGAAACCCCAGCATAAAAAGTAGTAATAAAGTGTTGAAGATTAATATACAGATAAGGTGTTTACATCTTTACCACACAGAAAAACTGTACTATTTAAAGCCTACTATTTTTCCAGGAAAGAGGCCTCCATTATTGTATTAGTTTGGGTTCTCTAGAGTCAAAGAACGTATGGATAGTCTTTATATAGTTAGGGAATTTGTCAATGACTTATAGTCTATAGTCCAACTCCCCAACAATGATCAGCAGCAGCTGTGGATGGAAGTCCAAGGATCTAGCAGTTTCTCAGTCTCATGAAGCAAGCAGGCAAGGAAGAGAGAGAATCTTCCTTTTTCCAATGTCCGTATATATCTCCAGCAGAGGGTGTAGCCCAGATTAAAGGCTGTAGGTCCCCAACAGAGGGTGTGTCTCAGATTATTGGTGTGTGGGTCTCCAGCAGAGGGTGTGGCCCAGATTAAAGGCGTGTGCATCCATGCCTCTAATCCCAAATGATCTTGAACTAGGAGATCTCCTTGTCTTAGCCACTATGCTTCAAGGTCTCCATGCCAAGATCCAGGTCAGAAACTATCTCTGAGCCTCCAAATTAGGATCATAGGTGAGCCTTCCAATTCTAGACTGTAGTTCATTCCAGATATAGTCAAGTTGACAACCAGGAATAGCCACCACAAGATAATTTGCAAAGTTTCTTATAGTCATTGTTGAAAATTCTCTTGCTTAGAGGTCAGTAGATGTGAATTATTCCAGTGACTCAGTCTGCAGTAGTTTTTAACTGCTATCACTGGGCCTTGCATTATTATTCCAGTGACTCAGTCTGCAGTAGTTTTTAACTGCTATCACTGGGCCTTGCATTAAGCCCAATTATTGAAAAAACTGTGGCAAATAAACTAGATCTAATGCTTATACTCATGAGGCTTCTCGTATAATAGTTATGTTCCACAATTAGAGACTTAGAGACTCGTGGCAAGACTCTTCTGTCGATGTTGTGTTTCCTTATCTTTGAAAAGGTAGTAACCAGTATTCATAAGAGTTCCACTTTGGGTCTACAGCCCTGCATTTTTATTTAAAGGCAATATTTATCTTCAAGGAATTGGTAAAACTACCTCCTGGCTTCTTAGATACCTAACTTCACCAAGGTTAAACAATGTGCCCTAGGTTGTATATGTTGCCCATGCCTCAATCTTCCTCTGAAAATTAATTTTACATTTGTAGCACAAAGAAAATGCATCTGCTAGATAATGTTTCTTTAATCACATTCTGTTCTCAAATAGACATTAAACAAACAAAACAAAATAAAAGACATTGTTAATGCTTTTAATAACCCAATAATATTTAAATAAGTCAATAATTATGTTTTTAAATTTAAATGAACAAGAAAAGTAAACTTCTGGTCTCTCTCTCTCTCTCTCTCTCTCTCTCTCCTTTTGCAGGGAATCTTTTTGGGGAAGCAAAAGAATTGTATCTACTTAAATCAGGTTGAGCTGAGAAAAGTTATGAGAAAAGAACACCAAAGCTGTAACTTAATGAAATATCTTTAGAACAGGCAACAGGCAAGGACTTTAGCCTTGTAATGAAAACCCCTTGTACAGATAGGAAGATACATGAAGAATGATTAACCCAATTATGAAAATCTTTTTAATTATAAAAGTTAGTCTAGAATCTTGGCTTTACCATGACGCCAACATTATACAATCTATTTCATCAAACTAAGTAATGTCTAGCAAGTAACACCATGGACTATCAAGGCATATTTCTAAGATTTCACTGTCATTCCCCAACTAAGTAGATATAAGTTAGTTATTTTACCTCTCTGTATTATCCTTTCTTCATCTTCAATTGAACTGTAGTGCCATACTCAAACTTATATGGTTGTCAGGATTAGCTTGGTTATTATTTGCATAGAAAAATTCTTGTTATAAAATAAATGCTGTGCAAATATTTGTTAAATAAAATAAGCAGATTTTATTTAATTTTGAGCTAGCCTGATAATCCAAAACAACCAGTCTTAGAGAGTCCTACCTCTCTTCTTTGAAGTGTTCACCTTACCTGCCTCTACTTTAGATCTGGAACATTCATTTGACTGTCAATCTTATGTTACATTTCCAGGATTATAAAACTATCTCTCCAATTCTCCAGTCACAAGAAATAAACAGCTGAAAGAATCCTCACATATTTTGCCTCAACAGATCAGCATAGCCATTTCTACATCCTTTCTCATTTTTGAAATGAGAAAACTGATGATAGTCTGTTAATGTTACAGGTATTACTTAGGCTTAACCTTGAGCCATGTTACAGTCCCCTTAAGGTTTCAAACTTTGGACCCATTCCTCTGATGAAGGACATCTGGGTTCTTTCCAGCTTCTGGCTATTATACATAAGTCTGCTATGAACATAGTAGAGCATGTGTCCTTATTGCATGTTGAAGCATCTTCTGGGTATATGCCCTGGAGTGGTAAAGCTGGGTACTATGTCTAATTTTCTAATGAACCACCAAACTGATTTCCAGAGTGATTTTTATCAGTTTTCAATCCCACCGACAATGGAGAAGTGTTCCTCTTTCCCCACCTCCTTTCCAGCATCTGCTATCCCCTGAGTTTTTCATTTTATCCCTTCTGACCAGTGTGAGGTGGAATCCCAGGCTTGTTTTGATTTTCATTTCCCTGATAACTAAGGATGTTGATCATTTCTTTAGGAGCTTCAGAGCCATTTGATTTTCCTCAGTTGAGAATTCCCTGTTTAGCTCTATACCCCATTTTTAATAGGTTTATTTTACTCTCTGTAGTCTAACTTCTTGAGTTCTTTGTATAGATTGGCTATTAGCCCTCTATAGGATTGGTAAAGATCTTTGCCCAATTTGTTGGCTACCCTTTTGTCCTATTGACAGTGTCCTTAACCTTACAGAAGCTTTGCAGTTTTATGAGGTCCCATTTGTCAATTCTTGTTCTTAGAGCATAAGCCATTGGTATTCTATTCAGGAACTTTTCCCCTGTGCCCATGTGTTCAAGATTCTTCCCCACATTCTCCTCTATAAGAATCAATTGGTCCGGTTTTATGTGTAGGTCCTTGATCCACTTGGACTTGAGCTTTGTACAAGGAGATGAGAATGGATTGGTTTGCATTTTTCTGCATGCTGACCTCCAGTTGATCCAGCACCATTTGTTAAAAATGCTGTCTTTTTTTCCCTGGATGCTTGTAGCTCCTTTGTCAAATATCAAGTGACTGTAGGTATGTGGGTTCATTTCTGGGTCTTGAATTCTATTCCATTGATCTTTCTGCCTGTCTGCATAGCAATAGCGAACAGTTGTATCACTATTACTCTGTAGTAGAGCTTGAGGTGGGGGATGGTGATTCCCCCAGAAGATCTTTTGTTGTGGAGAAGAGTTTTTGCTATCCTTGGTTTTTTGTTATTCCAGATGAATTTGAGAATTGCTCTTTCTAGATCTATGATGAATTGATTTGGGATTTTGATGGGGTTTGCATTGAATCTGTATATTGCTTTTGGCAAGATGGCCATTTTTACTATATTAATCTTGACAATCCATGAACACGGGAGGTCTTTCCATCTTCTGAGATCTTCAATTTCTTTCTTCAGAGACTTTAAGTACTTGTCATACAGATCTTTCACTTGCTTTGCTAGAGTCACACCAAGGTATGTAATATTATTTGTGACTATTGTAAAGGGTGTCATTTCCCTAATATCTTTCTCAGCTTGATTATCTTTTGTGTAGAGGAAGGCAACTGATTTGTTTGAGTTGATTTTATATCCAGCTACTTTGCTGAAGTTGTTTGTCAGCTTTAGGAGTTCTCTGGCAGAAGTTTTGTGCTTCCTCATGTTATCTGCAAATAGTGATATTTTAACTTCTTCCTTTCCAATATGTATAACTTTCATCTCCTTATGTTGCCTGATTGCTTTGGCTAGTACTTCAAGTACTATATTGAGTAGATAGGGAGAGAGTGGGCAGCTTTGTCTGGCCCCCGATTTTAGTGGGATTGCTTCAAGTTTCCCTCCATTTAATTTGATGTTGGCTGCCTGTTTGCATTATATAAACAATGAAATATTATTCAGCTATTAAAAACAATGAATTCATGAAATTCTTAGACAAATGGATGGAAATAGAGTATCATCCAGAGTGAAGTAACCCAATCACAAAATAACACACATGGTATGCACTCACTGATAAGTGGATGTTAGCCCAAAAGCCCCAAATAAACAAGTTACAATTCACAGGTAGCTCAAGAAGAAGGAGGACTGATCTAAGGGTACTTTGGTTCCTCTGAGAAAGGGAACAAAGTACTCACAGGAGCAATAAAGGAAACAAAGTGTGGAGCAGAGACTGAAGATAAGGCCACACAAACACTGCCCTACCCGGGGATCCATCCTATAAACAGTCACCAAACCCAGACACTATTATGGTGAACAAGAAGTGCATACTGAAAGGAGCCTGTTATGGTTGTTTCCAGAGAGGCCCTGCCAGAGCCTTACACATACAGAGGCAGATGCTAGCAGCCAACCATTGGACTGGGCATGGGGTCCCCAATGAATGAGTTGGAGGGTGGTCCGGAGGAGATGAAGGAGTTTACAGCCCCATGGGAAAAACAACAATGTTGGCCACCCAGATGCCCCATGACTCCCAGGAACTAAACCATCAACCAAAGGTTACACATGGTTCTAGTAAAAAATGTGGCAGAAGAAGGCCTTGTCAAGCATCAGTGGGAGAAGAGGTCCTTGGTCAGGTGAAGGATCAATAGATGCCCCCAACAAAGGGAAATCAAAGGGGGAGGTAGGAGTGGGTCATGTGGAGGGACATGTACTTGGAGGCAGGGGGTACAGGAAAAGGTTGGGGGTTTTCAGGAAGTGGGGAAAATGAGTTGGGTTTTAGGATTTCAAATGCTAATGAAGATTTTATATACATACATACATATATATATATATATATATATATATATATATATATATATATATATATATATGAAAAACAAACTTTGGACTCCCACCTCCTGTTTATCCTGGCAACAGAAGAAATGTAAGTCTCAGATTGGCCCCTTTCTAGAAAAGTCAATTACCGTATGACAATGGTCTTACCTTTGTTCTAAATTCTATCTCTAGGCCTAAGTAGACTCTTGTTATTCTAAGGTACGCAAAAGGAAGTGGGAGGGATTATCCCTTAATGATATAATGTATTTAACCTTCCCAGAAACCTCTCGTGCTCTTGTGCTGATGCCTATACCCCCTTTCTACCAGGGAACATTATGGTGCATCTGGCATGCAGTTTGCCTCAGAAAAGCTTAACTTTTACTTTTCTTTATCCCCTTTTGGTTACAGACCAAAGGCTAAGTCTGCCTTTCCTGGCATTGGCTCTGTTTCTTTTTTTTTTTTTTTTTTCTGAAGCTTCTCAATGCCTTTGTTTTATGGCTGATTGTCTCCACAGCAAATGTTATGGTTTTGCTTCTTTCTCTTCACCATTTCTTCAGTGTGGTGCTTGCCTGCCCTGCTGTTTCATCCTTTAGAGGTAGTAGGTTTATTCTCAGTCTTTCTCTTGAGTCAGTTACTAAATCCTTACGTCAGTGAGACTAAAAATTCTTTTTTTTTTTGTTTTCATCATTCTTTTCCACAGTCTTTATTTTATTTTATTTTTTATTATATATATATATATATATATATATATATATATATATATATATATATATATATATATTTACATTTCAAATGATTTCCCCTTTTCTGGCTCTCCACTCCCCGAAAGAACCATAAGCGCTCTTCCCTCCCCCTTTTCCCTGATCCACCCTTTCCCCCTTCCCTGTTCTGGTATTCCCCTATACTGCTGCACTGAGTCTTTCCAGAACCAGGGGCCACTCCTCCGTTCCTCTTGGACATCATTTAATATGTGGATTATGTCTTGTGTATTCCACGTTTATAGGCTAATATCAACTTATCAGTGAGTGCATACCATGATTGATCTTTTGAGACTGGGTTACCTCACTTAGTATGATGTTCTCCAGCTCCATCCATTTGTCTAAGAATTTCATGAATTCATTGTTTCTGATGGCTGAATAGCACTCCATTGTGTAAATATAGCACATTTTTTGTATCCATTCCTCTGTTGAGGGACACCTGGGTTCTTTCCAGCTGCCGGCTATTACAAACAGGGCTGCTATGAACATAGTGGAGCATGTGTCCTTATTGCATGCCAGGGAACCCTCTGGGTATATGCCCAGGTGTGGTATAGAATGGTCCTCCGGGTCATGCCCAGTTTTCTGAGGAACCTCCAGACTGATTTCCAAAGTGGTTGTTCCATTTTGCAGTCCCACCAGCAGTGGAGGAATGTTCCTCTTTCTCCACATCCTCGCCAATACCTGCTGTCTCCTGAGTTTTTAACCTTAGCCATACTGAATGGTGTGAGGTGAAATCTCAGGGTTGTTTTGATTTGCATTGCCCTAATGACTAATGATGTTGAACATTTCTTAAGGTGCTTCTCATCTGGGGGAATCAGTATTCCAGACCTCAAACATTACTACAGAGCAATAGTGATAAAATCTGCATGGTTTTGGTACAATGTCAGGCAAGTGGATCAATGGAATAGGATTGAAGACCCAGAAATGAACCCACACACCTATGATCACTTGATCTTCAACAAAGGGGCACAAAACATCCAGTGGAAAAAAGATAGCCTTTTCAACAAATGGTGCTTGTTCAGTTGGAGGTCAGCATGCAGAAGAATGTGAATTGATCCATTCTTATCTCCTTGTACTAAGCTCAACTCCAGTGGATCAAGGACCTCCACATAAAACCTGACACACTGAAACTAATAGAAAAGAAACTGGGGAGACTAAAATTTCTAAAAAGGAACCTTGGTTTCCTTGGTAACAGCATCACTACACTTCTAGCCCATACTGGAATACTAAGGATTTCAGGCAAAGGCCTCTCTTTTCTATAGCGATACCTCTAATCTCTTGCCTATTTAGTGAGGGAGATGTGACAAGAAGAGTTTAGAAGCCTGTGTATGATTCTAAGATCCCACACTTGTTTACGTCACTCCTTCTATTTCCCCTGACTTCTCTTTTTTCACAAATAAGCGAAGACTTTTTTAAAGAGTTCAGAGAATATGCCAATTTGTTTTTCTGTCCTCTTTTTCTTTTCTATTCTTTAGCACCATGATATTAAGCAAAACTAGGAAAGATACTTGTGTTGTTGAATTGAAGTGACTGGGACCATTAAAATCATTACTGCAGAGAACTTCTTTTACATCAATGGATTTGAATTAGAATGTCTTCTTCCTCAGTGTTCTAGAAATAAGTGGATTATAACAGCACTCTTTGCTGGAGATTTTTCTTCACTGGATTATTCAGAAAGAGTAAGAATGAGTTTTTGACAGTTTTGACCTGAGACTCAGTGAATTGAATTTTAATTCACAATCATTTTACCTTAGTTTCTCTAGTGCTGCTATTACAGGTACATACTACACATCTGGCTTTTATTTTTCTATGTGATGAGCTAAATTTTCACTAATACCTAATAAACTCCAATTCTAATTGATTTGTGGTAAAGACTTAATTTTTATATAGTAGGCATCGAATCTACCTCTGAGCAGACAAATGCCATCTTCTCTCTTAAGGGTTAATTAATCTAGTAGAATTTGTCAGTTACCTGGCCAAGGGACCACCTCTCAAGAATACATATTTATATTAAATCACGATAGATCTAGGAAGAATTATTTTCTCTTTAATGAGATAATGAACATTTCCTCCCCCTGCGCCCCCCCCCCCCCCCCCCGAAACAAAACTTTCTTTGCAGTCACAGCAGAGCTTCCATAGACTTATGGCTGGTCTTCTGGTCTTCCTGTTTGCTCAGAAAATATCTCTCTCTCTCTCTCTCTCTCTCTCTCTCTCTCTCTCTCTCTCTCTCTCTCTCTCTTCCTCCCTGCTCCCCTTCTCTCCAATGTACTTTGTCTAATAATTTGGACTTCATTCTTTCTCTAAAGGTCCCCTCCCAACCATGCAGCTGTTTCTCTGACATGTGGCTTATCTCCTTGATCACTTAGCTCAAATGGCATGACTTATTTTCTTTCTCCTCTCCATTCATCTTCTCTGGGCATTGGCCAAGATTTATAGCTAGCTGCCCTTGGTTTGTTCTTTCAAACTCTAATAAAATTGTTCTTGAGTTTTCCTTTGAGTCTACTCATATTATTTTTATTAATGAGGCTAAGAACTCTAAGGGTGAATCCGATTTCCCTATTAACATGCTGGATGCCCTCAAATTTCTGAATACAATCTTAGTTCATGAATTTGCTTGAAGAAAGCCTTGGGTCAGTCACATTCTGGAGCTTTTTGAGAATTTAAAGTTATACAGTCCCTGTTCTGAGGAATTCATACTTTGTGGTGATGTAGTCATATGTTCTAGATACACAGATACTTCATAATTATTACTCAACTTGAATTTAGGTAAAGTTTTTTTTTAAAAAAATAGCCTCTCTAACGCTTCATAGATGTGCCAGAAGTTAAGTCTTAATTAAATAAAACTAGAAAATATAAGGGGAAAGATTCAGATGTGACTAGTTTGGGGTATAGAAAAACCTGGAGTCTAGGTTGAAAGGTTGGAAGCACTTCATACAAACAGGTAGCAATCAATCCTGGAGTGTAAAAGGAAGAAGCGCAACAGGATTTGTTTTCAGCCAGAATGTGATGGAGGTAAAGAAATGTATGTTTTTAGTCATGGTCAGATAAACAACTTTTATATTATTAGTTATAATTTTGTAGGGACATCTCATACTCCCTTGAAGTCAGGAGTACCTTGAGATACTTTCCACAGAAATCCTTACCTGACTGCCTTTCAGAGAAACAGTTTATACTTTTCTGTAGACACAGCTACTGGTTTACAAGAAAGGGAGGCTGAACAGATGGTTGATAAATCTAATAGCTTTGATCTTTGCTCTAACTCCTGCTCTGACTGAACCTAGTCACACAAATGACCTTCTTAAAGAACAGGCTGCAAGAGACTGCCATATGTTTCAGTACTTATAAGGCTGTAAGGTTGCTGATAACAGCTATCAAACTCAGTATGGGAAATTCTCAGTCAGTGAGATACATGACCCCCTTGACCATTTTCTAAAGTCTTTACCTGTCATCATCTTCAAGGCAGATTGAAAATTTAACTCACAGCCTTGCCTAATGCATCCAGTAATTTGTGTAATCACAAACTGGGGAGCATGCATGTTTAATCCTAGCTATGGCATGGAACAAAGATTTCATCTTAAGGGTAAGTTATATGGCTATACACATACAGAGACAGATTTCCTTTCCTGCTGCCTGGCTCCCTTATCAAAAATGCTGCTATATTTTACCAAGCTAGCAGCAGAGAGATGGGCCCACATCTTTATTAGATCATCTGAAAGAATTATACTGTAATAAAACATCTGTTGTAGAATAGAATATAAAAGATATACATAAGCTTTTCAAATAATGAAAAATTAATATTCTGACTTAGGATGGAAAAGGTATAAAATTATGTTACATTTAGAAAAACAGAGGCCTAGAGAACAGGTATATTTTCCTTCCAGAATGTTTGTAATATCAAATATTACCTTGATGGTTCAAACCCTGTAATGCAATAAAGAGTCAAAGCTCTGTTTCTTAGTAAGCAGAAAAACACCTTACTAATATTGACAAATTTATATTATGTTAAGGCTTTAGTGTCTTCATTTCCAAGAAGCTGGCTTGAATATATAATGAATAGATCATTGCTCCAGCTCTTGATTAAGAATACCTATTTAACTTTCTGAACTTGGGGAAGTTCTTTAAACTCTCTGAGCCTAAATCACATGTAAAATTGGAATAAACATAGCACCTCACTGAAAAATGAAGTAACAGAAGAATCCCAAACAATTGACAAATCTAGGCTACATAGTGCAACTCTGCCTTAAGACGTAAGTTAATCAATCAATCAGTTAATAGTACCCATAGCATAGAATTGCTGCACAAAGTAAATGAGTTAATCCTAGCAAACCAAATGAAAGAGGAATCATAAGATAATTACTATTGGTCTTATTGTAGCTTGTTATGCCATGTTTGGCTGACGTCCCTGGGAGGCCTACACTGTTCTGAGGTGAGGAAGAGGAGGGGTGCATCTGGAAGAGACAAGAGGTAGGGAGAGAGACTGGAGAGCAGGAGGAGGAGGGGAAATGATAGTCAAGATGTAATAGTTGTTGAAAACTGGTCCTAGAATCTTGGCTATTCCTGAGTATCAGAGACCCTTTATAAGGTACATGTGGTCTTGGAAGTTTTCCTCTTTGCTTCTGTGAGTGACTATTATAACCCCTATTTCCTAACATGAGCCTAATCATAGCTCCACAGTGCACCTTATATCTACTGTATTGATTAATTGTGACTTTTATCAGCCAACAGTCACCTAATATATTTTAATCTTAACATAGTCTCTAATATTAGTGTTTTGAGGCAATTATTATGAAGCTATGTCACATGGAATAAAGTTTTCTATAAAGTCATCCTGGGAATTATCTAGAAGGAATAGTTCTCCTACTTCACCAGAAGAGATCACTTTGAGCTTCTTTTTTTAATACTGTGAATAACTGTTGATTTTTACTTCTGGCAAAAGATTCTATTAGGAAAGTAGAGTTGTAAAACTCCTGTCATAAACTTCAGAATATTGTACCATTTCAGAAATGTCAACATGTTAGAAACCAAAGGATAATACTTTGGCTTCACTGATCTAAAATATTTGAGGCAAAAGACAAAACAAACAGACATGAAAGGCATCCAAACAGGAAGGGAAGAAGAACTGATTCTGCCTTCAAGTTTCAAACTGAGAAGGAAGAACAAACAGAATCACCTTAAGCCTCAGTGGTTCAGAACAAAACTATTTTCTTTGCTGCAACATAACTGTATGCAGGACCTGAGGGATAAGAATGTTCACAACAAATGAGAAAAGTTGAAAGTATAGAGGAAGAGACAGAAATGAGGATTGTTTGCACAATAGGAGAGATTAAACAGGGAAGTAGTCTATATAAGGATACAAAGCCAAAAGATCATGAGACCTTGTCAATGAGGACTAGAAAGAGAAAAAAAAAATCAGTAGCAACAGAAGGTGGAGAACTTGGAATTCCAAGAACTATTTGAAGTTGGTGAATCTTCTGATTACATTCACCAAAAGATTGTGAGAGAGTACACTGAAGAAAATAAACATTAATGGGGAGGATTAAACAGTGTTCCAAGTACAGGGTACTCAAAGGTTGCTTTGAGGACAAAGATTCAAAATACTATTGACAGTGAACTCAGTTCCTATAGCTGTGTCCATCATTCATTTGCTTTTTCTTGTTGACAGTTGATTATTTATTCAAATGTCTTCTTTCTTATCAAGGCCAGTGGCAGTTCCCATGACATAGTAGATATTCCCATTCATAATAGATATTCATTGTATGATTTTGATCACAAAATGAAAGTCACTTAACAGGAAAATTGAAAACCTTCAGAAACTAACCTATGTTATGTAAAAGTTGGATGGAAGAAAAGTCTCTGTATACCCCAAACCCTTACCAAAATTCCTAAGGTTTTCACACCTCAAACAATTTACTGTCTGATGATAGGTAAATTTTATTCTTATCATTTCACATAATATAAATTCAATACTGAAAAATGTAGCAGAGTATTTCAAAATCATGCAGGTAATGAGAACATCTGACTGAAATCTGTAGCTTCTCCCTCCTCATAATTCTATCTATGTACCTATCTGTGGTTTATTTGTTTTTTCTTTATGTACTGGCTAGTCCCAGCAGTGCAGGGGACCGAGCCTCTTATTAAAGAGGGTAACATTTGAAATGCAAATAAATAAAATATCCAATAAAAGTTTTAATAATGAAAAAACTCTCCTTTCTCTTTTTTTCTCAAAGGTATGTACCTTTAGTAAATGTATATAGATAAGACTAAGTGGTAGGAATGCTGTACTTAGTATCAAATATCTTTATTCTAATCTAAACTGTATCAAGCCCACTTTCTCAACAATAAAGTGTACACTTTGGGAGCATCTCTAGTGTTCTCAGAAGAAACACCCATTGATCCCCTTTCTACTAGGAAACCCAAGGTTGTTATAGCTAATGCATCACATGTTTCAAACCCTTCCCTTGTCTCTCAATAAGGTAGGTGAACCTTACAGTATGTGGCCTAGAGTTCTAGAAATATTACACAATTTTAAAATGACCTTTGAATCACTTAGCTTAGCTGACCCTGTGGGTCAGTTCTATATGCTATACCACACTCTTTCATTAAAAAGTCTCTTTGTCCACTTAGCAAGTGATTTTCAAGCACAAAAGTCCTAAAACATAGTTTTTCTTTTTCTTAATTGTTATGTTTATGTATTATTATTAGATGTAGGGACAGCTGCTGTAGGTTCATCACTTTATACATGAGAGAGAGAGAGAGAGAGAGAGAGAGATATCCTGTCTGCCAAAAGATGGGCAATTTCAAATTATTGCAGCAGATAAAACCAAATTGACATTCTTCCTTGTTATAATGTATACATGTCCATACACACACAAATATAAAATCAACTTCATATATATATGTATACATACACACACACATACACACACACACACACACACACACACACACATATATATATATATATATATATATAAAATACAAGTGTGTGCGTATACTCACAAATACTCCATAATAAGTCACATTCCAGATACCAGTCAAAGCAGAAGAATTAGACTTCTGTCTGTTTAAAACATGGAAGAATTTATATTGTATGGTGAAAATGAAAGTGAAAAGCCCTCAGATATTTAGTGGCACCAGAATCTGGATTCAAAATCCCATTTGTCTGGAAGAAAACCCTAAGGAAGTCAACTTTTCTGAAAAGACTCAACTATAGATTAAAGCTCAAATTTCTTTTTATAGTACTATATTGTATTCACATTCTGCAAATTAGGAGAGATTGTTCCACCTATCCGTATCTCAATTTTCTCATCTGTAAATGTGTATCATAAAGTAGTGAACCATTCACAAAAAATAATGGACTTAAATGACCTAATCAGTCCTATAGATTTAGCTCAAAGCCATAGAAAATGTTCAATAAATGTCATCACTACTACTAATAAAAGCAAGAAGACAAGACAAAGGACTGAAAATATATTTTGTCTAAAAGATCACTGTGCTTAGCATAAGAATTTCTGGGATTAAGTCTAACCTGTGTTACTCATTACATGGTTACCTTGATTCAGCTTTAATCACTGAATACCAAAATGAGTAGTCTCTATAATAATAAAGTGGTATCAATGATGATACAATATCATTAGTTATTGAAACTTTGTTGTATCCATGTCTTGTCAATCTCTGATGGAGCTCATACTAGGTGTTAAGCTATAGCATCAGAATTGCAAATAAACATATCAATAAGATTGTAGCTCTTGAACTGTAAATTCTGTTATATAAATGTGTTAAATAGTACCACAAACAATTAAGGTATGTAAATGTGCTTAACATCTTAAAAATAAATAAATATGTAGTTCAATGGTACAACAACATGGCAGTATATAGAAAAGTTCATTTTGAGGAAGTTGTTTTTGAGATAATTTTTGAAATATTTATTTTTTTAGTTAAAATATGGTTATACCTTTCCCCTTTTCTTCAATTACTTCTTGTACAGCAGACCTCTTGCATCTAAGGCTCAGAGATGATTGAAGTAGAGAGAATGAAAAGATTCTATGAGCCAGAGGAACAAGAAGTTTGCTGTGAGGTTGTGTCTTCTAAAAATGGCAGAGAAGCTACAACCACTGAGTACCAACAACATGGCTGCCTAAACATGATTTATACAAAGTTGATACTACACCAGGATAATGTGGAAGGGAGTAAATTCAGGAAGCCTTAACCCTAGACAAATAACTATAGGCAAATAAAAATGTTGAAAGAAGAAGAAATACTATTCCCCAAGGAAGAATATGCCAATTTTTATCAAGTATCACATGTTCAGCCTTGAAAACATATACATACAAGTAACATTATTCAAACTTAATAGGCTGTATTTATACATTTAGGAATATACACAAAAACAACAACAAAGCAACAAAGAAAGAGAGGTACTGAATTTTAAGATAAGTGGGGAGCAGGGAAGTGTTTGCTGATTGGAAAGCAAGCATTCATATTAATAAGTTATAATCTCAAAAAGTATAGGGGCCATGAGACTCAAGACATCACAACTTGCTTATGTTCTTGTTTGGGTTATACAAACTAATGCAACAAAAATGCTTTTGTGTAAAGGTGGCTCCTCTGAATTTCTATAGAAAATTTATATAGAATGTTCTTATTTCTATAGAAATTAATTTATTTAAAGTAACAGCTGTTCAAGTAAATTCAGTAGTTTCACAGGCTCTTCATATTAACTATGAACTACACATTTTGGTTTCTTGGTATTATCAAAAATTCATCTTTGTATAATAGATTGATTTGTATATTAAAGGATGCAGTTGTTTCAAATGGAGATTCCGTGTTAGAATCTTAGCTTCACTATCAAATAGCTTGCAAACTTTTAATAAATGGAATAATTCCTCCAGCCCTTAGCTTCATCATAGGTAAAATGGGGGTGAGACAGTGCCTCCTTGATGAAACTGTTCTGAGAATAAAATGAAGCAACTGAAATTCTTGGCTCAATTATAGGAATGAAATATTATATATTATGAATAATAATATACAAATAATATATATGCACAAGGAATAAAAATATATGTAATAATATAAAAACACATATAGGAACACATTTTTACAGAGTATTTTGTCAAAAATCTCCCTAAAATTCTGTCCTGAATGTACAATTTCTTATTGCTGTGCTGAGCAGATCTACTCTCAGACACTGCTTATGCCCTTGTAATAAATATGAACATAATGAAAGGATAGCAAAATGCTGCAGACAAAACTTCCAGGCAAGAGCTGTCTGAAGGAATTCCCAATGGAGAAAATGAGACAGGCACTGCAATGTGATACTAGGTCCTTTTTTTCTTATTTAGGCAGTTTGCAAAATGTTTTCAGGCAAAATAGATAGGCAAGTTATACAAGGGAGGTTAGAGGCAGGATTGTGGAGCTGAATTATGGGCCTGTGTATCAACAGAAAACCTCCCAAATTTGGTCTAAGCTTAAGAAAAATATCTACCCATGTGACCTATTTCATTGCTGTCCTTTCTCTCTACTTCTTTTAAGGTAAAGAACCCATATTTTTGTTGCCAACTCTATGAAATGTCCTTGATACCCTTTCTTTAGACAGGTTCCTATATTCCTACCACTAACATCATTAATCCCTGAGACCCAAGGACCATATCTTTGTACATAGGGGGTCCTAAATATATACTCCTCCAAATGTACCCATCCTTACTACCTGCCTGAGGATACTGTGTCCTATGCCTGCCTTTCTATAGCCTTTCTGGACTCCTCCCACTTTAACTAAATATTCCAGACTCACACCATCATCTCTAATTCTTACAAATTCCATACATTCCTTGATTTGTTCTTGTTCTGATTTCTAGCCTGGTACCTCCAACATTACTAAACTCATAACTCGAGGACTTTCTTCATCCAGGTAACAGTCTTAGACTCATAGTCAATCACTTGACCTGATTTAGAACCATTCTTAATGTGCCTTATGGCTCCTCTCCAGATTTAGATCTTCATATAGGAAACCCAGGCTCATAACCCTAACTTCATCCATCCCAGAAACATAGCACTGGCCTCACATTTAGTCAGTAACACTAGAATCATGCTTCCAACAGAAATACAAGTCTGTGTCTCCAAGATTGTGACTCTAGGCTTGTTCCACCAGAACATACCCATCTGTATGCCTTTTAGTTCCTCCTCTTCTCCTTTCTTCAGGTAGACATGCATCAAAACCTCCATCAGTTACCACTGGTTGATGACAAGTCCCGACCACTTCTCCCACATTCCTGAATTTTGACTGTGAGAAACATCTAATTAATTCTATTGAGAGTCTTATCTTGGCCTTAGTAACTTCACTAAGCTAAAACTGATCTAGGACTACTGATACCTCATTCATATACAAACGCAGAATTTCCATAAGGCTGAACACTAAGCCTTATGCAGCTGAAAGTTAAGACAACAGAAAAATAAGATGCCCAGTTAACAATGAGAGACAAGATTTCCATTCCAAGAAACATTGCCAATAACCTCACTCCTGATGCCTAGGTCACATAGTAAAAACACCAACCCACATAACCAAGAAAATAAAGTTGTGCCAGAAAATAGTACTTCATTTTCATATTCCCTAAGAAAAGTTACTTTGAGTGTTCAAAACAATTATTTCAAAATAATAATAAATGATCAAAGAACTTAAAGGTGATATGAATAAGTATCAGAATGAAGATAGCAGAAACACAAAGAAGCAAATGAATGAAATAATGAAAACTACTCAATATGAAAATACAATTTAATAGAGAGAATATTTGAAGACAAATCAAAATCAAATTGAACTCGAAACAGAAAAAAATCAGAGGAAAGCCTCACCAATAGAATGGATGAAGTAGAAAAGAGAATATCAGGACATGAAGATAGAGTAATTGTATCATTTAATTAAGAAAAAATATCAAAAGAGTAAGGAAAAAAGGAATGAAGGAAGAAAGGTAGAAACTCCACAAGAACAGAAAATGCAGGAACTCTTGAATGCAATTTAAATAGAAAACTAAACCAACAAATAGTAAGTGTAGAAGAAGAAAAACAATGTACAGGTCAAAGGTTGTCCTGATTTGCTTTTTATTGTTCTGATAAAATACTGACTAAAAACAACATGGGGAGGAAAGGTTTATTTGATTTATGAGTTACAGTCCATCATCCAAGAAAAAAAAGTCAAGGCTGAAGAACAAACTGAAGGAAATATTGGAGGAATGGTGTTTATCTTCTTTGTCTCCCACAACTCTCTCAGTCTTTTTTGTATAGAATCCAATACCACCTTCCCAGATACAAAGAGAACTTGACCCTCCTGGATCAATCATAAATCAGCTTCTCAGGCTTGCCTGCAGTATGAAGCTGAAAAAAAAAAATCTAACCAGCACAACTGACCCATTGTCAACTTGGCATATAAAAACATTACTATTAAACCATAACTTTTTCTTTCTTGTTCATTTTATAGTATAATCTATGTTGTAATTTGTAAAAGCCCCATAGTCACTAAAGTTTAGTCTTTTTTAAAATATTCAGAGATCTTATAAAAAAAACAGTCTCTTAACTTTGAGCTCTTATAAAAAGTCACAAATAAGACACATACCTCTTACTTAGGAAGAAAGAACTAGGGCATAGTTACAAGTGTAACAAGATAAGTCAAACATCAACAGTGCAAAAAGCTCAATGTCAGACATATGGTATGGCGGGCACAACCCTCTGGGGTTTGAAGAGCTTGAACAGCTCCTTCTTTCCACTTCTACCATCAATAGGACAGACAACTTGTCTTGTAGGCTCAATGAAGTCTTCTAGAAGTATTTCCTTCGAATCACCATGCAGAATCACTGGACTAGAACACTTCATTTCATTATGTCCCTTTTAATAATCTCTGTCAGTTTCTCAGCCCCACCTGACCAAAATTTTTTTTTTGTTCCAATACAGCTTAGGTTTCACTTTCCTGGTACTGTTCTCTTGCTAATCATTGATGATTATTCCTATTCAGCTCCAGTGAACCAGACAACAGAGATTCTTAATTAAAATATATCATAGGAAACTTCTTAAGAGAGTTTTTGAGGGATTCTCAAACTTCGCTCTGAAAACTCACAAGTCCTGCATTATCTATACCACTCTCAGCACTGTCTCCCAAGGTCTCACAACTGCTCAATAAGCTCTGACTACTTAATTATATTTCCAGATCAATGTTCAAAAAACCTTCATAAAACATCCTAGTCAGATATACTCCAGCAATGCCTCATACCCCTGGTACCAATTTTGGTTTTAGTTTGCTGTCTAATGTTGTGACAAAACATTGGAAAGAAATCCCAATTGGGGAAGAAATATTTATTTGGCTACCAGGTCATAATCTTCCACTATTAAAAGCCAAACAGAAGCTCAAGCCAGGAACCTGGACGTAGGAACTGTAACAGAGACCAGGGAGGTATACTTCTTACTTATTTCTCAGACATGACTTGCTCAGATTGCTCTCTTGTACAGTCTAGGACCACATTCTGAAGGGTTTCATTGCCCACTGTGTGCTCTTGGCATACATCATTAATCAAGAAAATATCTCATAAGATTGCCTATGGACCAATGTAGCTCGGGCCTTTTCCTAGTTGAGTTTGACCCTTCCCAGCCAACATTAGTATGGTAGTTTGAATGAGATTAGAATGCCTCCCCTTAGACTTTATACTTGCATGCTTATTCTCCAGTTAATGAACTGTTTTGGAAGGATTAGGAGGTATGGCCTTGTTGGTGTAAGTTTGTCCTTGTCAGAAGACTCTCTCTCTCTCTCTCTCTCTCTCTCTCTCTCTCTCTCTCTCTCTCTCTCTCTCTCTCTCTCTCTCTCTCTCTCTCTCCCTCTCCCTCTCTCTCTCTCTCTCTCTCTCTCTCTCTCTCTCTCTCTCTCTCTCTCTCTCTCTCTCTCTCTCTCTGACTGCTGCCTATGGATCCAGCTATAATGCTTTCAGTTTTTTCTCAAGCACCATGTTAGGATGCCTGCCACCATGTTCCTTGCCATGTTAATTATAGGCTAACTGTCTGAAACTATAAGCAAACCTCCAAAATGAACCCACACACCTATGGTCACTTGACTTTGACAAAGAAGCTAAAACCATTCAAAGGATGCAAGACAGCATTTTCAACAAATGGTGCTGATTCAACTGGAGGTCAACATATAGAAGAATGCAAATTGATCCACTCTTATCTCTCCAAACAAAGTTCAAGTTCAAGTGGATCAAGGACCTCCACATACAACCAGATACACTGAATGTGACAGAAGAGAAAGTGGGGAAAAGTCTCAAATACATGGGCACAGGGGAAAAGTTCCTGAACAGAACACCAATAGCTTAAGCTCTAGGACCAAGAATTGACAAATGAGACCTCATAAAGTCGCAAAACTTCTGTAAGGCAAAGGACACTGTCAATAGGACAAAATGGCAACCAACAGATTTGGGGGGGGGGAAATCTTTACCAATCCTACATCCGATAGAGAGCTAATATTCAATATAAACAAAGAAGTTAAGAATTTAGACTTCAGAGAACTAAATAACCCTATTAAAATGGGGTACAGGGCATAACAAAGAATTCTTAAGGAATACTAAATGGCTGAGAAGAACCTAATGAAATGTTCAATATCCTTAGTCATCTGGGTAACGCAAATCAAAACATCCCTGACACCACTCAGAATGTGTAAGTTCAAAAACTCAGGAGACAGCAGATGCTGGCAAGGATGTGGAGAATGAGGAACACTCCTCCATTGCTGGTGGGAATGCAAGCTGGTACAACCACTATAGAAATGCACTCACTAATAAGTGGATATTAACCTAGAAAACTGGAATACCCAAAACATAATCCACACATCAAATGAGGTACAAGAAGAAAGGAGGAGTGGCCCCTTGTTCTAGAAAGACTCAGTGAAGCAGTATTTGGCAAAACCAAAACAGGGAAGTGGGAAGGGGTGGGTGGGAGGACAAGGGGAGAGAAGGGGTCTTACGGGACTTTCGGGGAGTGGGGGGCTAGAAAAGGGTAAATCATTTGAAATGTAAATAAAAAATATATCGAATAAAAAAAAGAAATGATTCTGGCAGCTCCTCAGAAAATTGGACATATTGCTACCTGAGGACCCAGCTATACCATTCCTGGGCATATACCCAGAAGATGCTCCAACATGTAATAAGGACATGTGCTCCACTATGTTTATAGTGGTCATATTTATAATAGCCAGAAGCTGGAAACAACACAGATGTCCCACAACAGAGGAATGGATACAGAAAATGTGGTACATTTACACAATGGAATACTACTCAGCTATTAAAAATAATGACTTCTTGAAAATCACAGACAAATGGATGGAACTTGAAATTATCATGCTGAGTGATGTAATCCAGTCACAAAAGAGCACACATGGTATATACTCACTGATAAGTGGATATTAGCCCAAAAGCTCAGAATACCCAAAATACAATTCACAGTCCATATGAAGCTCTAGAAGAAGGGGGAACAAGATATTCCCAGGAGGAAATAGGGACACTAAGTGTGGAGCAGAGACTGAAGGAAAGGGCATTCAGAACTGCCCCACCTGGGGATCCATCCCATATGCAGTTACCAAACCCAGACACTATTGAGGATGCCAAGAAGTGCTTACTGATGGAAGCTTAATATGGCTGTCTTCTGAGAGACTCTGCCAGAGCCTGACAAATACAAAGGTGGATGCTTGCAGCCAACCACTGGGTTAATCATACCACCTCTAACAGAGGAGCTGGAGAAGGGATTGAAGGAGCTAAGGGGATTTTTAGTCCCATGGACAGAGCAACAGTGTCAACATGCCCCTGGAGCTCCTGGGTACTTGACTACCAACCAGAGAGTACACATGGAGGGACCCATGGCTCCAGCTGCATATGTAGCAGAGGATGGTCTTGTTGGACATCAGTGGCAGGAGAGGTCCTTGGGCCTGAGGTTATTCAATGCCTGAGTGTAGGGAAATGTCAGGGTGGGGAAATAGGAGAGGGTGGGTGGGTGGCAGAGCACCCACACAGAGGTAGGGCAAGGGGGTAGAATAGGAGGTTTCTGAAGGGGAGACATGGAAATGGGAAAACATTTGAAATATAAATTAAGAAAATATCCAATTAAAAAAGTATATGGATATGACTGGACTAGTACTGCATAGAAATGTGTTAGGATAAAAAGTGATAGAATGCACAAAGTTGTGTTTGGGAGCCTGTGGAGCACCTTCAGACCAGACCCGTGATTTACAAGCACAGTAATAGGCACTGGTAACCAGGAGGTACAGGTGATTCCTACTGTTTCCTCTGCTGCTGCTGAAGGCCTCTTGTGGTAGATAGCTTCCTAGTCTATGCCATGATGTAATGGTGAACATTGCCTGTATGTAAGGGTCATACATTGTGACCAGAGGGTTCATGTCAAACTAGAGAATTATTGGTGCCTCACTAATGTGGGGAACATATTGGTCCTGGTGTATACTGGCGTAGAATTTATATTGTTTCATGATAACACCCAAAAGCTTAAGGGCTAATGAGTGGAGGAGGATAGGTATGGGAAAAACATATAGGTGAGGCCAACTAAACTCATTTTAGGTATGATAAATGATCTCTGCCAGGAGTATAATATCTTCATATTACCTCTACCATACTAGAACACATGCTGTAGATAACACAGGAAAATTTCAGTGGAGAATATGGGATAAAGAAATTATGAAGGGGAAGACAAATTGGGGGAAGACATAATGTATCCATCACCAGTGGGCAGTGAATATCAAACATAATTGTATGACTGTTAGGATCAAATTACAGAAACAATCCCAAAGCTAGGAAAGGGAGAAATCATCAGCCCGACTCAGATACTTTTCAACAGCCCTATGTATCCAATAAGGAAGCCAAATAACTTTGGTAGAATTATGGTAGGTCAAGTAAATAGATGAGTTAAAGTTAAAGTGAGTTGTTAAGAAAGGTACCTACTTCCCATGCATCTGTGTCCAACATTGCTCTTCTGTGTGAGCATCTCAGAGTAAAGGAGTTTTTCCATGTAGCTATGGGTTTTATTAGCATTTTATTTATGTTTCTTTTTTTAAATATTTTTATTTTCTATATTCTTTGTTTACATTCCAAATGATTTCCCCTTTCCCAGATTCCCTCTCCCCATATGTCCCATAAACCTTCTTCTCTCCATCCATTCTCCAATAGGCTCCCTCCTTTATCTCTGTCCTTATATTCCCCTCCAATGCTAGATCAATCCTTTCCAGGATCAGGACCCTCTCCATACTTCTTCATAGGAGTCATTTGTTATGCAATTTGTGCCTTGGGTATTCAGAGCTTCTGGGCTAATTAATATCCACTTATCAGAGATTGCATTCCATGTGTGTTCTTTTGTGATTAGGCTACCTCACTTAGGATAATATTTTCCAGATGAAACCATTTGCCTAAAAATTTTGTGAATTCATTGTTTCTAATTGCTGAGTAGTATTCCATTGTGTAAATATACCACATTTTCTGTATCCATTCCTCCTTTGAGGGGCATCTGGGTTCTTTCTAGCTTCTGGCTATTATAAATAGGGCTGCTATGAACATAATGGAACATGTGTCTTTATTGCATGCGGGGAATACTTTGGGTTTGTGCCCAGGGGAGTTATAGCAGGGTCCTCTGGAAGTGTCATGTCCAGTTTTCTGAGGAACCTCCAGACTGATTTCCAAAGTGGTTGTACCATCTTACAGCCCCACCAGCAGTGGAGGAGTGTTCCTCTTTCTCCACATCCTTGCTAACACCTGCTGTCTCCCGAGTTTTTGACCTTAGCCATTCTGACTGGTGTAAGGTGAAATCTCAGGGTTGTTTTGATCTGCATTTCCCTAATGACTAATGATGTTGAGCACTTTTTAAGGTGCCTCTCGGCCATCTGAATTTCTTCAGGTGAAAATTCGTTGTTTAGATCTGTACCCCCATTTTTAATAGGGTTATTTGGTTCCCTGGGGTCTAACTTCTGAGTTCTGTGTATATATTGGATATTAGCCCTCTATCAGATGTGGGGATGGTGAATATCCTTTCCCAATTTAAAGGTTGCCATTTTGTCCTTTTAACAGTATCCTTTGCCTTACAGAAACTTTGTAATTTTGTGAGGTCCCATTTGTCAATTCTTGATCATAAAGCATAAGCTATTGGTGATCTGCTCAGGAATTTTCCCTTCTGCCCATATCCTCAAGGGTCTTCCCCAGTTTCTTTTCTATTAGTTTCAGTGTGTCTTGTTTTACATGGAGGTCCTTGATCCATTTGGAGTGAAGTTTAGTACATGGAGATAAGAATGGATCAATTCACATTCTTCTGCATGCTGACCACCAATTGATCCAGCACCATTTGTTGAAAAGGCTATCTTTTTTCCACTGGATGTTTTTGGCTACTTTGTCAAAGATCAAGTGACCATAGGTGTGTGGATTCATTTCTGGATCTTCAGTTCTATTCCACTGGTCCACTTGTCTGTCACTGTGCCAATACCATGCAGTTTTTAACACTATTGCTCTGTAGTATTGCTTGAAGTCAGGGATACTCATTCCCCCAGAATTTCTTTTGTTGTTGAGAATAGTTTTAGCCATCCTGGGTTTCTTGTTATTCCAGATGAATTTGAGAATTGCTTTTTCTAACTCTGTGAAGAACTGAGTTGGGATTTTGATGCGGATTGCATTGAATCTGTAGATCGCTTTTGTCAAGATGGCCATTTTAACTATATTAATCCTGCCGATCCACGAGCATGGCAGATTTTTCCATTTTCTGAAGAGTTCTTCGATTTCCTTCTTTAGAGACCTGAAGTTCTTGTCATATAGATCTTTCACTTGTTTGGTTAGAGTCACAACAAGATACTTTATATTGTTTGTGGCTATTTTGAAGGGTGTCATTTCCCTAACTTCTTTCTCAGCCTGCTTACCCTTTGAGTATAGGAAGGCAACTGATTTGCTTGAGTTGATTTTATAACCAGCCACTTTGCTGAGGTTGTTTATCAGCTGTAGGAGTTCTCTGGTGGATGTTTTCGGGTCACTTAAGTAGACTATCATGTCATCTGCAAATAGTGATAATTTGACTTCTTCCTTTCCAATTTGTATTCCCTCGACCTCCTTATGTTGTCTAATTGCTCTAGCTAGAACTTCAAGTACTATATTGAAAAGATATGGAGAGAGAGGACAGCCTTGTCTAGTCCCTGATTTTAGTGGGATTGCTTCAAGTTTCTCTCCATTTAGTTTGATGTTGGCTACCGGTTTGCTGTATATTGCTTTAACTATGTATGGACCTTGAATTCCTGTTCTTTCCAATACTTTTAGCATGAAAGGATGCTGAATTTTGTCAAATGGTTTTTCTGAATCTAATGAGATGATCATATGTTTTTTTTTTTTTAAGTTTGTTTATGTAGTGGACAGCATTGATGGATTTCCTTATATTGAACCATCCCTGCATCCCTGGAATGAAGTCTAATTGATCATGGTGGATGATCATTTTGATGTGTTCTTGGATTCGGTTGGCAAGAATTTTATTAAGTATTTTTGCATCAATATTCTTAAGAGAAAAAGCCTGAAGTTCTCTTTTTTTTTGATTGAATGACATGTTTATTCTTTCATATTTCTCCCCTGCTTCACAAATAAATGAATTACATGCTGTAGCCACCTTTTTTGAAATACTGAAAAATAAAATAAAGCTTTTAATTTCTATACTTATACTCAATATATAGCTCATGATTTGAAATTGCTCTTCTTTTATTTTTTTATTCGATATAATTTTTTACTTACATTTCAAATGATTTCCCCTTTTCTAGCCCCCTACTCCCCGAAAGTCCCATAAGCCCCCTTCTCTCCCCCTGTCCTCCCACCCACCCCTTCCCACTTCCCCGTTCTGGTTTTGCCGAATACTGCTTCACTGAGTCTTTCTAGAACAAGGGGCCACTCTTCCTTTCTTCTTGTACCTCATATGATGTGTGGATTATGTTTTGGGTATTCCAGTTTTCTAGGTTAATATCTACTTATTAGTGAGTGCATACCATGATTCACCTTTTGAGTCTGGGCTACCTCATTTCATATGATGTTATCTAGCTCCATCCATTTGCCTAAGAATTTCATGAATTCATTGTTTCTAATGGCTGAATAGTACTCCATTGTGTAGATATACCACATTTTTTGCATCCACTCTTCTGTTGAGGGATACCTGGGTTCTTTCCAGCACCTGGCAATTATAAATAGGGCTGCTATGAACATAGTAGAGCATGTATCCTTATTACATGGTGGGGAATCCTCTAGGTATATGCCCAGGAGTGGTATAGCAGGATCTTCTGGAAGTGAGGTGCCCAGTTTTCGGAGGAACCACCAGACTGATTTCCAGAGTGGTTGTACCAATTTTCAACCCCACCAGAAGTGGAGGAGTGTTCCTCTTTCTTCACACCCTCTCCAACACCTGCTGTCTCCTGAATTTTTAATCTTAGCCATTCTGACTGGTATAAAATAAAATCTCAGGGTTGTTTTGATTTGCATTTCCCTAATGACTAATGAAGTTGAGCATTTTTTAAGATGCTTCTCCGCCATCCGAAGTTCTTCAGGTAAGAATTCTTTGTTTAGATCTGTACCCCATTTTTAATAGGGTTGTTTGGCTTTCTGGAGTCTAACTTTTTGAGTTCTTTATATATATTGGATATTAGCCCTCTATCTGATGTAGGATTGGTGAAGATCTTTTCCCAATTTTTGGTTGCCGATTTGTCCTCTTGATGGTGTCCTTTGCCTTACAGAAACTTTGTAATTTTATGAGTTCCCATTTGTCAATTCTTGCTCTTAGAGCATACGCTATTGGTGTTCTGTTCAGAAACTTTCTCCCTGTACCGATGTCCTCAAGAGTCTTCCCCAGTTTCTTTTCTATTAGCTTCAGAGTGTCTGGCTTTATGTGGAGGTCCTTGATCCATTTGGTTTTGAGCTTAGTACAAGGAGACAAGGATGGATCAATTCGCATTCTTCTACATGCTGACCTCCAGTTGAACCAGCACCATTTGTTGAAAAGGCTACCTTTTTTCCATTGGATGTTTTCAGCCTCTTTGTCGAGGATCAAGTGGCCATAGGTGTGTGGGTTCATTTCTGGATCTTCAATCCTGTTCCATTGATCCTCCTGCCTGTCACTGTACCAATACCATGCAGTTTTTAACACTATTGCTCTGTAGTATTGCTTGAAGTCAGGGATACTGATTCCCCCAGAATTTCTTTTGTTGCTGAGAATAGTTTTAGCTCTCCTGGGTTTTTTGTTATTCCAGATGAATTTGAGAATTTCTCTTTCTAACTCTGTGAAGAATTGTGTTGGGATTTTGATGGGTATTGCATTGAATCTATAGATTACTTTTGGCAAAATGGCCATTTAACTATATTGATTCTACCGATCCATGAGCATGGGAGGTTTTCCTATTTTTTGAGGTCTTCTTCCATTTCCTTCTTCAGAGTCTTGAAGTTCTTGTCATCCAGATCTTTCACATGTTTGGTAAGAATCACACCAATGTACTTTATATTGTTTGTGGCTATTGTGAAGGGGGTCATTTCCCTAATTTCTTTCTCAGCCTGCTTATCCTTTGAGTATAGGAAGGCCACTGATTTGCTTGTGTTGATTTTATAACCTGCCACTTTGCTGAAGTTGTTTACCAGCTGTAGGAGCTCTCTAGTGGAGTTTTTTGGGTCACTTAGGTAGACTATCATGTTATCTGCAAATAATGATAGTTTGACTTCTTCCTTTCAAATTTGTATCCCTTTGACCTCCACATGTTGTCAAATTGCCCAAGCTAGTACCTCAAGTACAATATTGAAAAGATAAGGAGAAGGGGGCAGCCTTGTCTGGTCCCTGATTTCAGTGGAATTGCTTCAAGTTTCTCTCCATTTAGTTTGATGCTGGCTACCGGTTTGCTCTATATTGCTTTTACTATGTTTAGGTATGGCCTTGAATTCCTGTTCTCTCCAAGACTTTAAGCATGAAAGGATGCTGAATTTTGTCAAATGCTTTTTCAGCATCAAATGAAATGACCATGTGGTTTTTTTCTTTGAGTTTGTTTATGTAGTGGATTGCATTGATGGATTTCCGTATATTGATCCAACCCTGCATTCACGGGATAAAGCCTACTTGATCATGGTGGATGATCATTTTGATATGTTCTTGGATTCGGTTGGCATGAATTTTATTGAGTATTTTTGCATCGATGTTCATAAGGGAAATTGGTCTGAAGTTCTCTATTGGATCTTTGTGTGGTTTTGGTATCAGCGTAATTGTGGCTTCGTAGAAGGAATTGGGTAGTGTTCCTTCTGCTTCTATTTTGTGGAATAGTTTGAAGAGTATTGATGTTAGGTCTTCTTTGAAGGTCTGATAGAATTCTGCACTGAAACCATCTGGTCCTGTGCTTTTTTTTGTTGGAAGATTTTCTATGACTCCTTCTATTTCTTTAGGCATTATGGGACTGTTTAGATGGTCTAGTTGGTCCTGATTTAATTTTGGTATTTGGTATCTGTCAAGGAAATTGTCCATTTCCTCCAGATTCTCCAGTTGTGTTGAGTACAGGCTCTTGTAGTAGGATCTGATGATTTTTTGGATTTCCTCAGTTTCCGTTGTTATATCTCCCTTTTCATTTCTAAGTTTGTTAATTTGGATACTTTCTCTGTGCCCTTTGTTCAGTCTGGCTAAGGGTTTATCTATCTTTTTGATTTTCTCAAAGAACCAGCTCTTGGTTTTGTTGATTCTTTGTATGGTTCTCTTTGTTTCTACTTGATTGATTTTGGCCCTGAGTTTGATGATTTCCTGCCTTCTACTCCTCCTGGGTGAAATAGCTTCTTTTTGTTCCAGGGCTTTCAGGTGTGTCATTAAGCTGGTAATGTATGCTCTCTCTATTTTCTTTTTGGAGGCACTCAGGGCTATGAGTTTTCCTCTTAGCACTGCTTTCATTGTGTCCCGTAGATTTGGGTATGTTGTGTCTTCATTTTCATTGTGTTCTAAAAAGTCTTTAATTTCTTTCTTTATTTCTTCCTTGACCAAGGTATCATTGGTCAAAGTAGAATATTGTTCAAGTAGAATATTGTTCAAAGTAGAATATTGGTCAAGTAGAATATTGTTCAGTTTCCACGTGTATGTGGGTTTTCTGTTGTTTTTGTTGCTATTGAAGACCACTTTTAATCCATAGTGATCTGACAGAAGGCATGGGATTAGTTCGATCTTCTTATATTTGTTGAGGTCTGTCTTGTGACCAATTATATGGTCGATTTTGGAGAAGGTATCATGAGGTGCTGAGAAAAAGGTATATTCTTTTGCTTTAGGATAGAATGTTCTATATATATCTGTTAAATCTAATTGGTCCAAAGCTTCAATTAGTTTCATTGTGTCCCTGTTTAGCTTCTATTTTCCTGATCGGTCCATGGAGGAAAGTGCAGTGTTGAAGTCACCCACAATTATTGTGTTAGGTGAAATGTGTGCTTTGAGTTTTAATAAAGTTTCTTTTACGAAAGCTGGTGCCCTTGCATTTGGAGCATAGATGTTCAGGATTGAGAGTTCTTCTTGTTGTTTTTTTCCTTTGACCAGCAAGAAGTGTCCCTCAGAGTCTCTTTTGATGACTTTGGGTTGAAAGTCAATTTTATCTGATATTAAAATGGCTACTCCAGCTTGTTTCCTGAGACCATTTGCTTGCAAAACTGTCTTCCAGCCTTTTACTCTAAGGTAGTGTTTGTCTTTGACCCTGAGGTGTGTTTCCTGTAAGCAGCAAAATATAGGGTCCTGTTTACGTATCCAGTCAGTTAGTCTGTGTCTTTTTATAGGGGCATTAAGTCCATTGATGTTAAGAGATATTAAGGAATAGTGATTGTTACTTCCTGTCATTTTTGACGTTATTTTTTAAATTTGATTGCTTAACTTCTTTTGGGTTTGATGAAAGGTTACTATCTTGCTTTTTCCAGGGTGAAGTTTCCCTCCTTGTATTGGTGTTTTCCTCCTATTATCCTTTGTAGGGCTGGGTTTGTGGATAGATATTGGGTAAACTTGGTTTTGTCGTGAAATATCTTAGTTTCTCCATCTACGGTGATTGAGAGTTTTGCTGGATATCGTAGTTTTGGCTGGCATTTGTTTTCTCTTAGAGTCTGCATGAGATCTGCCCAGGACCTTCTAGCCTTCCTAGTCTCAGGTGAAAAGTCTGCTGTGATTCCGATAGGTCTTCCTTTATATGTTACTTGGCCTTTTTCTCTTACTGCCTTTAATATTCTTTCTTTGTTTAGAACATTTGGTGTTTTGATTATTATGTGACAGGAAGTATTTCTGTTCTGGTCCAGTCTGTTTGGAGTTCTGTAGGCTTCTTGTGTATTCATGGGCATCTCTGTCTTTAGGTTAAGGAAGTTTTCTTCCATAATTTTATTGAAGATATTTGCTGGCCCTTTAAGTTGTAAATCTTCACTCTCATCTATGCCTATAATCCTTAGGTTTGGTCTTCTCATTGTGTCCTGGATTTCCTGGATATTTTGGGTTACAAGCTTTTTGCATTTTGCATTTTCTTTAACTGTTGAGTCCATTGTTTCTATGGAATCTTCAGCATCTGAGATTCTTTCTTCTATCTCTGGTATTCTGTTGTTGATATTTGCATCTATGTCCCCTGATTTCTTCCCAAGGCTTTCTATCTCCAAAGTTGTCTTCCTTTGAGTTTTCTTAGTTGTTTCTAATTCTGATTTTAGATCCTGGATGGTTTTGCTTAGCTCCTTCACTTGCCTTTTGTGCTTTCCTGTAATTCTTTAAGAGATTTTTGTGTTTCCTCTTTCATGACCTCAGCCTGTTGACCAAAGTTCTCCTGTATTTCTTTAAGTGTTTTTTGCGTTTCCTCATTATGGGCTTTTGTATTCTCCTGTGTTTCTTTCAATGATTTTTGTGTTTCCCTTGCAAGGGGTTCTAACTTTTGATCCATTTTCTCCTGAATTTCTTTAAGTATGTCCTTCATGTGTTCCTGTACCAGCATCATGACCAGTGATTTTAAATCCAAATCTTGTTTTACTGGTGTGATGGGGTATCCAGGACATGCTGGTAGAGGAGAATTGGGTTCAGATGTTGCCATATTGCTTTGATTTCTGTTAGTGACATTCCTGCGTTTGCCTTTTGCCATCTAGTTCTTACTGGGGTTAGTTGGTCTTGTCAGTGCAAGCTGCCCCTTCCCAGGTGGCCTCTGTTGCACAGCTTACCTCCTGCACTGCCTGGAGCCAGGGTGCTGTTGCCCACGCTGTTCAGATCCAGAAGCAGACACCCGAAGGCTCCCGCTGGGGCCCACTGGATTCACTGGAGCACACCGACTTCTCCCAGCTGGCCGCCCAGAAGCCCCTCTTGCCTCTTGCAGGACCTGGAGATGTAGTGTTGCTGCCCAGGCTAATCTGGATCCGGAAGCGGAGAGAGCTGAGGGCTCCCGCCAGAGGCCTCAGGACTGGGACCCAAGCTCTGGGCCACAGGAGCCAGCTGTGCTGTGAGCTCCCAGACTGCCTCTGGGTGCACACCGGGTCTCCCGCACTTCCTCGAGACCATGTGCTGTGGCCCTGGCTGTTCAGATCCCAAAGCAGGCAACCGAAGGCTCCCGCTGGGGCGTGCTGGATTTACAGGAGCACACCGACTTCTCCCTGCGGGCCGCCCGGAAGCCCCTCTTGCCTCTTGCAGGACCTGGAGATGTGGTGTTGCCGCCCAGGCTGATCTGGATTCAGAAGGGGAGAGAGCTGAGCTGAGGGCTCCCACCAGAGGGCTCAGGACTGGGACCCAAGCTCTGGGCAGCAGGAGCAAGCCTTGCTGTGAGCTCTCAGACAGCCTCTGGGTGCACACCGGGTCTCCCGCACTTCCTGGAGACCAAGCGCTGTGGCCCTGGCCGTTCAGATCCCAAACAGGCACCCGAAGGCTCCCATTGGGGCCCACTGGATTCACCGGAGCACACCAACTTCTCCCCTCTGGCCGCCCGGAAGCCCTGAAGTTCTCTTTCTTTGTTAGATCTTTGTGTGGTTTTGGTATCAGAGTAATTGTAGCTTCGTAGAACGAGTTGGGTAGAGTTCCTTCTGTTTCTATTTTGTGGAAGAGTTTGAAGCGTGTTGGTGTTAGGTCTTCTATGAAGGTCTGATAGAACTCTGCACTGAAGCCATCTGGTCCCGTGCTTTTTTTGGTTGGGAGACTTTCTATGACCCTTTTTATTTCTTCAGGTGTTATGGGACTGTTTAGTTGATCTATTTGATCCTGATTTAGTTTTGATGTAAGATATCTGTCTAGGAAACTGTCCATTTCCTCCAGATTCTCCAGTTGTGTTGAGTATATGCCTTTGTAGTAGGATCTAAAGATTTTTTTAAATTTCCTCAGTTTCTTCTGTTATATCTCCCTTTTCATTTCTAAGTTTGTTAATTTGGATACTGTCTCTGTGTCCTTTGGTTAGTCTTGCTAAGGGTTTATCTATCTTGTTGATTTTCTCAAAGAACCAGCTCCTGGTTTTGTTGATTTTTTGTATGGTTCTCTTTGTTTCTTCTTGATTGATTTCAGCCCTGAGTTTGATGATTTCCTGCCTTCTACTCTTCCTGGGTGAAATAGCTTCTTTTTGTTCCAGGACTTTCAGTTGTGTCATTAAGCTGTTAGTGTATGCTCTCTCCATTTTTTTTGGAGGCACTCAGGGCTATGAGTTTTCCTCTTAGCATTGCTTTCCTTGTGTCCCATAGATTTGGGTATGTTGTGTCTTCATTTTCATTGTGTTCTAAAAAGTCTTTAATTTCTTTCTTTATTTCTTCCTTGACCAAGGTATCATTGAGTAGAATATTGTTCAGTTTCCATGTGTATGTGGGTTTTCTGTTGTTTTTGTTGCTATTGAAGACCACTTTTACTCCATAGTGATATGATAGGAGGGATGGGATTAGTTCGATCTTCTTATATTTGTTGGGGTCTGTCTTGTGACCAATTATATGGTCGATTTTGGAAAAGGTACCATAGGGTGCTGAGAAAAAGGTATATTCTTTTGCTTTAGGATAGAATGTTCTATATATATCTGTTAAATCTAATTGGTCCAAAGCCTCAATTAGTTTCATTGTGTCCCTGTTTAGTTTCTGTTTTCCTGATCGGTCCATTGAGGAAAGTGCAGTGTTGAAGTTACCCACAATTATTGTGTTAGGTGCAATGTGTGCTTTGAGCTTTAATAAAGTTTCTTTTATGAATGAGGGTGCCCTTGCATTTGGTGCATAGATGTTCAGGATTGAGAGTTCTTCTTGTATTTTTCCTTTGACCAGCAAGAAGTGTCCCTCAGAGTCTCTTTTGATGACTTTTGGTTGAAAGTCAATTTTATCTGATATTAAAATGGCTGCTCCAGCTTGTTTCCTGAGACCATTTGCTTGTAAAATTGTCTTCCAGCCTTTTACTCTAAGGTAGTGTTTGTCTTTGACCCTGATGTGTGTTTCCTGTATGCAGCAAAAGGTAGGGTCCTGTTTATGTATCCAGTCGGATAGTCTATGTCTTTTTATTGGGGCATTGAGTCCATTGATGTTAAGAGATATTAAGGAATAGTGATTGTTACTTCCTGTCATTTTTGACGTTATTTTTTAAATTTTATTGTTTAACTTCTTTTGGGTTTGATGAAATGTTACTATCTTGCTTTTTCCAGGGTGAAGTTTCCCTCCTTGTATTGGTGTTTTCCTCCTATTATCCTTTGTAGGGCTGGGTTTTTGGATAGATAATGGATAAACTTGGTTTTGTCATGGAATATCTTAGTTTCTCCATCTATGGTAATTGAGAGTTTTGCTGGATATCGTAGTTTTGGCTGGCATTTGTGTTCTCTTAGAGTCTGCATGAGATCTGCCCAGGATCTTCTAGCCCTCATAGTCTCAGGTGAAAAGTCTGCTGTGATTCTGATAGGTCTTCCTTTATATGTTACTTGGCCTTTTTCACTTACTGCCTTTAATATTCTTTCTTTGTTTAGTACATTTGGTGTTTTGATTATTATGTGACAGGAGGTATTTCTGTTCTGGTCCAGTCTGTTTGGAGTTCTGTAGGCTTCTTGTATATTCATGGGCATCTCTCTCTTTAGGTAAGGGAAGTTTTCTTCCATAATTTTATTGAAGATATTTGCTGGCCCTTTAAGTTGTAAATCTTCACTCTCATCTATGCCTATAATCCATAGGTTTGGTCTTCTCATTGTGTCCTGGATTTCCTGGATATTTTGGGTTACAAGCTTTTTGCATTTTGCATTTTCTTTAACTGTTGAGTCCATGGTTTCTATGGTATCATCAGCATCTGAGATTCTTTCCTCTATCTCTTGTATTCTGTTGTTGATATTTGCATCTATGTCCCCTGATTTCTTCCCAAGGCTTTCTATCTCCAAAGTTGTCTCCCTTTGAGTTTTCTTAGTTGTTTCTACTTCTGATTTTAGATCCTGGATGGTTTTGCTTAGCTCCTTCACTTGCTTGTTTGTGCTTTCCTGTAATTCTTTAAGAGATTTTTGTGTTTCCTCTTTCATGACCTCAGCCTGTTGACCAAAGTTCTCCTGTATTTCTTTCAGTGTTTTTTGTATTTCCTCCTTATTGGCTTTTGTATTCTCCTGAATTTCTTTCAATGATTTTTGTGTTTCCCTTGCAAGGGCTTCTAACTTTTGATCCATTGTCTCCTGAATTTCTTTATGTATGTCCTTCATGTGTTCCTGTACCAGCATCATGACCAGTGATTTTAAATCCATATCTTGTTTTACTGGTGTGATGGGGTATCCAGGACATTCTGTTAAAGGAGAATTGGGTTCAGATTTTGCCATATTGCCTTGATTTCTGTTAGTGACGTTCCTGCATTTGCCTTTTGCCATCTAGTTCTCACTGGTGTTAGTTGGTCTTGTCAATGCTGGTCTCACCATTGCAAGCTGCCCCTTCCCAGGTGGCCTCTGGTGCACAGCTTACCTCCTGCACTGCCTGGAAACAGGGTGCTGTTGCCCAGGCTGTTCAGATCCTGAAGCAGACAGACACCTGAAGGCTTCTGCTGGGGCCTGCTGGATTCACCAGAACACACTGACTCCTCCCAGTCAGCCTCCCGGAAGCCCCTCTTGCCTCTTGCAGGACCTGGAGATGTGGTGTTGCTGCCCAGGCTGATCTGGATCCGGAAGCAGAGAGATCTGAGGGCTCCTGCCAGATGCCTCAGGACTGGAACCTAAGCTCCGTGCCACTGGAGTAAGCTGTGTGCTCCCAGTCTGCCTCTGGATGTCCACCAGGTCTCTCACACTTCCTGGAGACTGAGTGCTGTGGCCCAGGCTGTTCAGATTCTGAAGCAGACACCTGAAGGCTCCTGCCAGGACCCACTGGATTCACCAGAGCACACCGACTTCTCCCAGCTGGGCTCCTGGAAGCCCCTCTTGCCTCTTGCAGGACCTGGAGATGTGGAGTTGCAGCCCAGGCTGATCTGCATCTGAAAGCATAGAGATCTGAGGGCTCCCGCCAGAGGCCTCAGGACTCGGAAAATTATTTTAAAAAGAAGTTAAAATTAGGCACCTCTTGAATTATTAACTCTCAATTTATAAATACTTATCAAATTACAGAACAAAATAAGTGGAAAATAAAGGGAAAAAGAAAATTAGACCCACATTGAACATCAAATAATTTTTCTCATTAGACCTTTACAGTAACTTTGGGCTTAAGGCAACTGCTATTGCCCAAGATTACTTTTTCCTGTCTTGTGCAAGGGTAGCATGGCCCATTCTCTAGATTTGGTGGTCAGTGATTTTTTTTAACAGTGTTCAATAATATTTTTTTGTTGCTGTTGTTTCTATTCATTCAACCTTCCTACTGTCTCTTCTTATTTAAAATTTTCAAAAGTAGTCTTACTCTTGAGCTTTAGTTCAGAGATGAAACTGTGTTGATCTATGTGCTAATACTTTAGAGATGACATTTGACCATGCTTACACATTTCCCTTGCATCTTGTTGAATGTCCAGAACTGAGGCTCTGGATCCAGAATTGGAAAAAACCAAAAGTACAAATATTAATTATGGATGTATATATTCACTTTTGCCTATTTCACATATAAGAATATTTTATTTATAAAGTGATTCTTGATTTCTTCCCTTATGCCAGTAACCATTTTTGTCTCTTTTAATTTTTCCATCATCACAAAATACAAATATTAATCCTCATCTTACAATGAAGTAAAATAAGCAGTTTCTGATATGTCATTAATGAAATAAAGAGCAAGGAAAATGCTTTTAGGACAAACATCGTTGGTGTATCTAGAGGGTCCATGTAGTAAGGACAAAATTAACAGTATTATAAATTTATATGCAGAAAAGAAGGTATTCTACAACTGAATTGTAAATATGATATTACTGTTCTTAAGGTTTATTTCTATTTGAGGTAAATAGGTTATTACTTAGCTATCTTTGTGTGTGCTCTGTGCTTTTCACTGCCCTTGAGACTGAAGGTTCTGAAATAACTCAGATAATGTCTGGAACTTCTAGGAGGTCACAATATGTGGAAAGAGACAGACAGGTCAGTCTCTAACTCTAAAACATTTCAGACAAAGTAATTGATCCCTAGAGTTATAAGCAAAGTAAAATAAAAGTTCATTTGCTAATTTCTTCTATGTGTACTACCCTTCATAGATTATAAATGCTGATGCATTTATTACCTTTTTAAATCTTTACAACAGTCATAAAATTAGGTGATATCATCATTGCATTACCATTGAGACAGGGGATTTGTATACCTCCTATGCTTCATAGTCTTCATTTACAAAAAAAAAAGACTGGCAGTTAATTTTGTCTGTGGACTCAGGCAAGACTTTTTAAAAGAGGTGCCTAGAATACATTGGGTAATCAAGATCCAGAAAGGCAGACACCTTGTATTCTTTTTCATCTATGGTTTCTAGTTCTGAATCTTTAAATGTGAGCATATAATCTGGAGTAACTATAGAAAACAGAAAAACAAAATGAAAGTGTATCAAGAGTGGAGTGGAAGAATCACTAGAGAGGGGAATCCAGGATACAAGTCATAGCAAGGCTAAAGTAGGAAAACCTGGGATGACTTCAACTTGATTGGGAAGGAAGTCAGTATAAAAGGAGAGAAATGGAAGAGGAAAATAACACTATAGACATTTGAAATACTGAAATTATTCCTCTTGGGCTAACTATGTTCCCAGTAGTCACAGACTATCTAAGAAAATAAAAAAAGAGTTCTAGTCATGAAACATCCTCTTTTAAATTACTGATCAGGGCTGTCCAAGTGTCTCCTAATATGACATAGGCTATGGTTGTTGACCTTGGTTGCTTACCAGAAGTTGAAAGTAATTCATTATTCCTGAAGATAACACATACAAGGACAGAGAATTTGGAGGATTCTCAATTCCTCTTCCCTGAGGACTTTGTTTTGTAATAGCAGAAATCATTAAACATATTGTAAGGGAGGGAAGAAGTCAATAGTCCTACCCTGCTGTGACGCTTATGAACCTCAACCATTATCTGCATGACAAGATATTCCTAAAAGTGCAAGAGTAGCAATTATATCTTGGTGGTAATCAACAGCTCTCTAATTAGACTTAAGGCTCTTTAACAAAAGGAGATACTATCTGATACTAGAAACCTACCCTGTTTCCTGGAGCTGGTGAGACCACGAATCTCACAGTAGCTTCTTCCACTGTTGTTTATTAAATCAAGTATAATTCGTTACTGCATTCTAAGTACTTATTCACACAAATAAGTATAGCTGTCATCCTTATCTAATGCTATTTCCAACAGATATAAAGGATTACACAGGACTGTAACCAGTCAGAAGACAAAGAACAACTGACTTTGGGGTGTTCATCCACAGAAGTTCTACACCCAAAGCTCAGGGAACATTGAGGAAGTACGGGCAGAGAAATTGTAAAAGCCAGAAAACTGGATATTCTACTGTGAACGTGTCTCCTAGAAATGGCAGGGGAGCTTTACACAAGTTTTCAATATAGCTGCCTAAACAATGTCTGAACAATAAAAATATCATTAGACATACTGTTATGGAAAAGAGAAACTTCACAAGGCCTCATTCCTAGACAAAGAACAACTTAAGATTTCTGAGAGAGGGAAAATTAGTCATTCCCAGAGTTCAGAATTTAGAACAGCACCTCTGAATTTATTACCCAGTTCCAAGTGTGAAGCCCTGAAATTATATATATATATATATATAAACAAATTTAAATAAGTTATGTATGTTGCATATGAATATATATATATATATATATATATATAGGAGGGAGAGTAAATTGAGGAGTACATGGAAATGGTTGGAAGAAGGAAAGGAAAGTAGTAAAATCATGTAATTATTTACTTAAAAATAAGCTATTTTAAAATGTCAACGTATGTATAATGGGGTTTTATCAGTATGTAAGCAAATAAAATCTTCATGTTTGGAAGTAAGTGGATTAATGTAGAAATTATATTGTGTGAGGTAACCTGGTTCCAATGAAGAAACATGAGTTATTCTCTCTTATTTGTGTATCCTAGCTGTGAATCTTTAGATTTGGGTACATATTTTAAATTTAATACAGAAAAAAGAATAGTATAAGGGGACTATGAGAAGGAGATGCACTTAAAGGAGGATAGTAGGACATAAATTCCATCAAGAAAGGAAGAAGGTGGTAGATTCAAGGGACCTCTAACTGGGGAGAAGGAAGGATGTAATAATACAAAGGAACAAGGAGAAAGGAAAATGTAAAATTACACTAAGGACACTTGAAAAAAGCAGTGTCAGGACATTGTTTTAGAAACACAATTTAAAACACTATTTGTATTTTTGATGGAGTTGTACCATACAGTGGTAATTCTGCCCCAAAGACCTGTGGGTTATCTAACCAAAACTTCCTCAGAAAACTCTCTTTAAAATGTTGGTTACTGGTCTCCCAGAACCTCTACAAACAGTGTAGGAATATTTTCTATTGTCCTTGGTTTCCTCTAAGAAAAGCACCAATTTTCCCCTATCTTATATAACCAGGCTGCCCTATATTGTAGACACAAATCATATGTGGCTATTTGATTGAGCATAAAATTAAGCAAAACTGAAAATTAGATTGCCTTAGTGGCAACCAGTTGTAATTCAGAAGCCATATGCCTACTTTATTGGATAGTGTGAACATAGAACTCCCAGGAATTTGTAATAAACATTTATGTTTTACAGAAATGAAGAAAAACAAGTATGTTGTATTTTAAATGTATTGTTGAGATAGTGGTTGAAATGTCAAATTTTACAAACCTGGTTAGTAAGGCTATACAAAACAAAAATATTGCATTCAGCACTGACACATGGGTTATATACTCTCCATATCAGAAATTCAAAAATGAATAGGCAACTATATAAAAGAGAATATATACTGAGGGTAAATTAGTAAGTCAAGTCCCATCTTAGTCTCATATTCTCTAACATTTACCAATCATCTACTTCTCATTTGCGCTGCAAAATACAGAAGAGTTCATATCAAAGGCTTTGTAGTCTGTAAACCTATGAAACAATGGCTGAATTTTCATTAAATAAATTGGGCATCTCTGTGAAAGGAAACCTCAAAAATTCTGACAGCAATTTGAATTATTAAGTAGCAATGCTTTTGTCCTAAGTGTGCAAAAGAAAAAGTAAAGACTGAAAAATATACATTTATTCCTTGCTTTGTAGAAAATATTTAATAAATACTTGCTTGATGCACATTCCTGTTTTAGGGGGTTTTGTTTTGTTTGTTTTTGTTCTTTTGAAGTTTGTGGGTCTTCTGCTAGTGTTTTGTAAAGGTTTTGGCTGTTACTGTGCAATACTAGCCAAAATGCTTATTAACAGAATTATTCTGCTTCAAAAAGTTGCTTTTCTGAAACATAAATAATAATAAATAATTAGGAGGCATTTGTGTGTCAGACAAAAACCAAAAGTCTTTTGAGAAGTTAATAGATGAGCTTTTTTTATATGCTTAATGCCAGCTTTAGAATTGAAGAAACTTGGTGAAATATTTGAAAGCAGTACTTCCCTTTCATTTTTCATTCTTCAGGACCCACATTTCCTCAGTTACTGTGCTTCAGCCTACACGGTTGTCTTTCCTCTATTTCCACAGGTTAATTCTGGCTTTCCCAGAAACCTTTCCTGTTCTTTTTTAGTATTTGTGTATATTTATTTGTCATGTGTCTGTGAAATGCGGAGTCTGTGAGTGCCCGTGCTGCTCAGGGGAAGGTATTGCATTTCTTGGAGCTGTAGTAATGGTGTTTGTGTCCTGTCTGCTTGTGGGTGCTAGGAATCAAACTTTAATCCATCTCTTCAACCACTAAAACACTTTTAATTATTAGAGAAGGAAACAAAAACTCATTATACTGGATTAGATTGCTGATATATTAAACATTGCATTAAAGCCTCTGCTCTTCTCATTCTAGTATGTAATGTGAAGTTGTAGCTACTTACCAAACATAATATATTAAGAAAGAAACCCATATTGTACAGAGCTAATCCTTCCCAGAACTGGAAATTGAAGTAATTCTATTACTATCTTGTTTTATTTTGTTTTGGTATTGTTGGTGTTGTTGTTGTTGAGACTGCAGGTGTCACATAGAACATTATTCATAGCCTATGATTTACTTGGACAAAAGTAGGTAACGGACTTTATGGTGAGTGCTGGAAGCCATGAGTAGGTGAAGTGCTTAGTGAGTGTGTATTACTCACATAGGTACAGCCATGTCAGGGACCAATATCTCAGACACACAAGAATATAACAAATGTTTTCATTGTTCCAAGTAAGAGTGTTAATGAATAATTGACCGTTGTGTGCAAAAACTAGAAACTATAGCTTTCTCACTCCAAATGTTTACCGCTCACCTATATAGACCTACCAACTCTAGTTAACCTCTCCCCACTATGCTGGCCATAATAAAAGCACTTTGGTTTCAAGTTGCTTAATAGTTGGCTCAGCACCTTCAGAGTTTGCAGAGCACCCCAGATCCCAGTTTTTCTCTGTCAAATTGTCTGTGTTCCATTTTGTATTTTGTTCCTTCATTGTCTCTAGTCAGGTTAAGGTTGCCCAGCCACCTGTCATGCAAAAGAATTTATAGCTACTTATACCTTTCAAAAGAGACAGCCAAACTAAAATAAATGTATAGATATGAGCATGTCTGCAATATAAGAACTAATTTTCAAATGAACAAAAAAGCAAGTGTCTTGATTCTCAGAATGGTTTACTGCCAGGCAGAGAATCCCTAATTTCTTCCAACATTCATTTTACACACCCTTTCTCTAGCTAATATGCAAAGTTCAGCCTGTCAGTTGATCCAAAAAGTCTTGTGTATTTGATCCTAGAGTTCAAATATCCACAGTTGTGGAGGGAGGATATTTTTGACAATGGAAATTCTTAATTTTTATGAGTAAGGATTCATAGCATTAAATCATTTTCAGTAGATTTTTTGATCCAGAAATTTTAATAATCCTGGTTCAGTCCTGTTTATGACTGGAAAAGTTAAGGATATTACGTATTCAAAGATACTAAGCTAGTAGAGATATAAAAAGAACCATAAACAAAACTGTTTTATATCAAACCAGTATTTTCTCCTTTCTAGACTGTTAAGTAAAAGCCTTCATTCTGGGATCCCTAAAATGTATTTAACTAGACTACTAACTGGGCAGTCCTTTCCCAGATTGTGTTATTGGACATGTCCTCTCCATCATTATCTAATTCAAACATTTCTAATATTCTTTCTCATCTAAAATTCAATATTTTCAGAATATTGCAATGTAATTTAGCAGGGCAGATAAACAAGATTACTTTAAAATATTAATGTTAATGATAAATATAATGAATTATTGTAATTAACAAAAAACAAATGATAAAAGGTGACTCTAAAATTACCCTCAAGAACTTTATGTTTAAATATGGTTATTCATCTGCAGTGTCTGACCAACATTATAAAACTTGTAACCTTCATGATGCTAGTAAAACTGACCATAAATGGAAGTAAAGATACTGAATGACTGAGGCTTATTTCCTGCCTGTCTTCATTCCTACATAATCTTGGATAAATTATGGAGGCTTCAGTTGTTTTGTACAATGTACTAACTTCCTAACATTGAATATAAAATTCAATTGTATAAAATCAATGAATGTCTCTTAATAATTTTTGAATTTAAGTTTCAAGTTTGTACTATCACGCTGATAAAGAACTATCTTTTAATCCACACTTTAATCACAGGACTATACACATATGTAGAACTTATTGTCTAGAGCACTTTTAAATTTTTTTCCATATGAGGACTGAATACATGTCCTAAGCATAAAATTCTACTATGTTACTATCTCTACAACCCCAGTATACATTTTTGTTTTGATTTATTTGTTTACTTTATGACACAATACCATCCCTCCCTTCCATTTTTCTCAGGCAAGTCCTCCTTCCATTCTACCTTCCCCCCTCTCTTTTGATAAGAGAAAGGCCCCTTTTGGGTGTCACCCTCCACCTACACATACCACCCTCACTTACTTCCCACCCCCAGGCCCCACACATCAAGCAGCTGTTGGACTAGGTGTATCCTCTCCAAATGATGCCAGATAAGGCAGTTCATTTAGGGACATGGGGTCCACATACAGGCTGACAAAAGTCTCAGGGATAGCCCCTGCTCCAGTTTTTGGTGGGCCCACATGAAGACCAGCTGCTCTTCTTCTACATATGTACAGGGGGCCTACATCCAGCATATTCTCTCTCTGGTTGGTGATTCAATCTCTGGGAGTCGTCAGGAGTCCATGTTGGTCTTACTGTTGATTCTCTGTCCTCTTCAGGTCCCTCAATCCTTCTACCAACTCTTCCATAATATGCCCTAAGCTCCATCCAACATGTGGCTGTGAATCTCTGAATCTTTTTTCCATTAATTACTAGCTGGAACATCTTAGAAAACAGTTATGCTAGGTTCCTGTCTGCAAGCATAGCAGAATATCATTGATAGGGTCAGTGACTGATTCTTGCCTATGGAATGGGTCTCATTTTGGGGCTGTCATTAGTTGAACATTCCTTCTTTCTCTGCTCTATCATTGTCCCTGGACATCTCGTATGTGGGACACATTTTGAATCCAAGGTTTCGTGAGTGGCCTTCTGTCCTGATCCCTCCACTGAGAGTCATGATTGGCTATTAGAAGTGGCCACTATATGCCTCCATGTGCTATGCCCCAGCATGGGTCTTACCATTCAGCACAGGTCTTGACTCGATACTTGTCTTGCCTCAGTACAGGTCTTGTTTCAGCACAGGCATCCAATCAGACCAAGTCCACAGAGTCCTGACAAATGGAGTATAATCATACAATGTAAGGCATACAAATACATGTGTGTTGGTAGTCAAAACTCCATCATCACATGTTCTTTCATGTGTTTGCTTTAGCAGAACATCCTCTCTTCTGTGTCTGCTTCAGAGAAACATTCCTTCAATAGTCTGCCTTAGTCTTTCATCTGTGTCCACTTCAGAAAAAAACATTCCTTTACATGTTTGCTCCAGAAAAATGCCATCCAATACAACTGACTCTCCAAAGAACTCTTAAATTTCCATCTCAGTATCCCGATACTCATTTTGTTTCTATTTTATGGAAGAGTTGGAGGAGTATTGGCATTAGTTCTTTGTTTAAGTTCTGGTAGAATCAGGACCTGGACTTTTTTGTTTATGAGCCCTGTTTTTTTATTGGATATATTCTTTATCTACATTTCAAATTCTATCCTCTTTTCAAGTTTTCCTTGCTCCCAGGTAGTCCCTATCCCATTCTCCCTTCCCCTACTTCTATGAGGGTGTTCCTCCACCCATCCCCACTTACCTCCCCACCCTCAATTCCCCTACAATGGGGCATCTATCAAGCCTTCATAGGAGCAAGACCCCTTCTCCTTGATGCAGGGCAAGGCAATCCTCTGCTACATATGTATCTAGAGCCATGTGTTCCCCTTGGTTAATGGCTTAGTCCCTGGGAGCTCTGGAGGGAGGGGGTCTGGTTGGTTGATATTGTTCTTCCTAGGAGGTTGCAAACCCTGTCAGATCCTTTAGTCCTTTCTCTAACTCCTCCATTGGGGACCCCATGCTCAGTCTAATGGTTGGCTGTAAGCATCAAATTCAGTATTTCTTAGGCACTGGCAAAGCCTCTCAGTAGACAGCTATATCAGGTTCCTGTCAGCTAGTACTTGTTGGCATCTGCAATAGTGTCTGGGTAACTGTATATGGGATGGATCCCTAGGAGGGGCAGTTTCTAAATGGTCTTTCCTTCAGTCTCTGCTCCACACTTTGTCTCTGAATATCATCCTATGGGTATTTTTCTCCCCCTTCTAAGAAGGATCAAAATATCCACACTTTGGTCTTCCTTCTTTTTAAGCTTCGTGTGGTCTGTGAATTGTATCTTGCGTATTCTGAGCTTTTGGGCTAATATTTACTTATCAGTGAGTTTGTTCTTTTTACCTCACTCAGGATGATATTTTATAGTTCCATCCATTTGCCTGAAAAAATTCATGAATTAATCAATTTTAATAGCGGAGTAGTACTCCATTGTATAAATGTACCACATTTTCTGTATACATTCCTCTGTTGAGGGACATCTGGGTTCTTTCCAGCTTCTGGCTATTATAAATAAGGTAGCTATGAACATAGTGGACCATGTGTCCTTATTACATGTTGGAGAATCTTCTGGCTATATGCCCAGGAGTGGTATAGCTGGGTCCTCTGGTAGTACCTTGTCCAATTTTCTGAGGAACCAGCAAACAGATTTCCAGAGTGGTTGTACCAACTTTCAATCCCATCAGCAATGTAGGAGAGATCTTCTTTTACCATATCGTTTTCTTTATTTCTGATTTTGTTAATTTGTGTATTTTCTCTCTGCTTTTAAGTTAGTGAGGCTAAGGGTTTGTCTATCTTGTTGATTTTCTCAAAGAACTAGGTCTTGTATTCATTGATTCTTTATATTGTTCTCTTCATTTTTAATTGATTTATTTCAGTCCTGAGTTTGATTATTTTCTGCTGTCTACTACTCCTTGGTGTTTCTTCTTTTTTTCTAGAGTTTTCATATTTATTTTTAATTCATTAGTGTAAGAATCTTTTAATAAGGGCACATAGTGCTATGAACTTTCCTCTTAGCATTTATTTCATAGTGTCCTGTAAGTTTGTGTATGTTATGTCCTCATTTTCATTGAATTCTGGAAAATTTTTCATTTATTTATTTTTTCTCTGACCCAGTGACCACTATGTAGAGAGCTGTTCAGTTTCCAAGAATATGTAGGCTTTCTGTTGTTTCTGTTGTTGAAGTCCAGTTTAATTCATGGTGATCTGATCAGATGCATAGGATTATTTCAGTCTTCTATTGAGGCTTACTTTGTGTCTGATCGTATAATCCATTTTAGAGAAGGTTCCATGAAGTGCTGAGAAGGTATAATCTTCTGTTTGGGTGAAATGATCTATAGATATCTGCTACATTCATTTGAATTATAACCTCTGTTAGTTTTGCTATTTATGTTTAATTTCTGCCATGATGACCTGTCCATTGGTTAAAGTGAGATGTTGAGGTCTTCCACTATTGATGAGTGATGTTTTATATGTGATTTCAAGTTTAATAATGTTTATTTTATAAAAGTGTGTGTCCTTGCATTTAAAGCATAGGTGTTCATAATTGAGTTGTCCACTTTGTGGATTTTTCCCTTGATGAATATGTTCTTTCCCTCCCTGTTTCCTTTTATTGATTTTGTTGAAAGTCTATTTTATTAGATGTTACAATGCTTACCCCAAACTTTTTCCTATATCTATTTGCTTGAAAGGGCTTTTTTTTTTTTTTTACAATTTTCCAGCCTTTTATACTGAGATAATGATTATCTTTGCTAATGAGCTATATTTCTTTTATACAGTCAAATGATGGATTCTTTTTATGTACCCATTCTGTCCTGTAGCCCATGTCTTTTTATTTGGAACTTGAGTCCATTGATGTTGAAAGATATTAATTACCAATTATTGTTACTTCCTTTTATTTTGATGTTGGTGATGGTGGTGGTGATGATGGTAGTGATAGTGGTGGTGTTGGTGGGTGTGTGTATTTCTCTTCTATTGGTGTTAATGGAATGAAATTATTTATTTCTTGTGTTTTTTTAGAGTACTTAGCCTCGTTAAATTGGATTTTTCCTTGTGGTATCTTCTGTAGGGCTGGGCTAGTGGAAAGTTATTGTTTAAATTTGGTTTTGTCATAGAATATCTTGGGTTCTCCATCTATGATAATTCAGAACTATTCTGGGTATAGTAGACTCTTAGGGTCTGCAAGATCTCTGCTCACATCCTTCTAGCTCAGATGAGGAATGGGGTGAAATTCTGATATGTCTGCCTTTACATGTCACTTTACCATTCACTCTTGCTACTTTTAAAATTCTTTCTTTGTCCTATATAATAGTATTTTGATTATTATGGGGTACAAGGATTTTCTTCTCTGGTTCAATCTGTTTGGTGTTCTACTAGTTTTTTTTTTTTTTTTTTTTTTTGTGCTTTTACAGGTATATCTTTCTTTAAGATATTGTAGGGGGAGATGTAGTTTTCCTAATTGGCTCTTGGTTGTATCAATTTAAAAGACAGAAACCAATTGCTGTGTGAAAGGAAAAAAAGGTAGGACTTCCAGGTCCCAGGAGGAAGAAACGAGACACAGAGAAAAAAATTCTGACCAGGTTTTGGAACCTGAGGAGGCAACAGCCATGATAGATCTTGTGGGGTGGGGGTAGGGGGCTGAAAATGGCAGCGTCTGCTAGCAGTGGTTGGCTGAATAGGTTAGCTGATAAGAACCCAGATATTTTGCTGTCTGGCTAGTTTTAAAAACAACCCTGAGATTTCACCTCACTCCAGTCAGAATGGCTAAGGTTAAAAACTCAGGACACAGCAGGTGTTGGCAAGGTTGCAGAGAAAGAGGAACACTCCTCCACTGCTGGTGGGATTGTAAGATGGTACAACCACTCTGGGAATCAGTCTGGCGGTTCCTCAGAAAACTGGGCATGACACTTCCAGAGTTTCCAGCTATACCACTCCTGGGCATATACCCAGAGGATTCCCCGGCATGCAATAAGGACACATGCTCCACTATGTTCATAGCAGCCTTATTTATAATAGCCAGAAGCTGGGAAGAACCCAGATGTCCTTCAAAGGAGGAATGGATACAGAAAATATGGTACATTTACACAATGGCATACTACTCAGAAATTAAAAACAATGAATTCATGAAATTTTTAGGCAAAATGGTTGGAACTGGAAAATATCATCCTAAGTAAGGTAACCCAATCACAAAAGAATACACATGGAATGCAATCACTGATAAGTGGATATTAATTAGCCCAGAAGCTCTGAATACTCAAGACACAATTAGCATATCAAATGATTCTCATGAAGAAGGAAGGAGAGGGCCTTGATCCTGGAAAGGCTTGAACCAGCATTGTAGGGGAGTACCAGGACAGAGAAAAAGGAGGGAGGTGATTGAAGAATGGGTGGAGAGAAGAGGGCTTATGGGACATATGAGGAGGGGGGAACCAGGAAAGGGGAAAGCTTTTGGAATGTAAACAAAGAATATAGAAAATAATAAAAGAAAGAAAGAAAGACAGACAGACAGACAGACAGAAAGAAAGAAAGAAAGAAAGAAAGAAAGAAAGGGAGAAAGAAAGAAAGACAGAAAGAAAGAAAATATTAAAAATGTCTAGTCTTTTCCATCCACACAGAAAAGATGGGCAAAGAAAGAGTGGAGCCTGGACAGTTGTTTGAAGTTTGGCAAAGCTAGTCATGAGAGACTGCGGGAGCAATTACAGTTCTGGGAAAAACGTCCAGCTTGCCATTGACAGAGATGATTTAGACTTGTGATGGCTGATCTTAGACCATAGCAGAGAGTGTGGCCACAGGCAAAGGAGCAAGCATATTTTTAAAAATTATATGCAACAAGTTAGGGAAATTATCTTGTATGATTTTGTTGAAGATGTTTTCTGGGCATTTAAGCTGGGAATCTTCTCCTTCCATTTCTATGATATTTAGGTGTGTCCTTTCATAGTCACAAATTCTCTGGGTGTTTTGTTTCATGAACTTTTTAGATTTTACATTTTCTTTAACTTATATATGGATCTTTTCTATCATATCTTCTACACTAGAGATTCTCTCTTCTATCTACTATGTTCTATTGGTAATGCATATGCCTGTAGTTTCTGTTTTCTTTCCATGGTTTTCTATCTCCAAGACTGCCTCAGTTTATATTTTCTTTATAGCTTCTGTTTTCCTTTTCAGGTCTTGGACAGTTTTATTCATGTCTTTCACCTGTTTGATTTCATTTTCCTACATTTTAAAATATTTATTTGCTTTCTCTTTTAATTCTTCTACCTGTTTGAAAGTTTTTTTCCTGTACTTCATTAAGGAATTTATTCATATCCTCTTTAAAGCCCTCTGTCATCTTTATAAGATTGGGTTTTAGATCCATTTCTTGTGCTTCAGTTTTATTAGGATATAAAGGGATAATTGTAGCAGGATACCTGGGTTCTGATGGTGCCATATTGCCCTGGGTCTTGTTGACTGGGTTATCATGCTATCCTTTAGGCACCTAGTTTTTCCTGGTGTTGACTGAATGATTTTGATGGTGGCAGGACTTCCTAGGAAGGTAAGGGGATGCATGGACCAGATGATGGAGGTTGGAGTATTCAACTCTGCTGGCTATACCTCAGGCAAACACTAGTCTGCTGGCTCTGACTCAGTCAGACCCAACTGGGATAGTGGGCAGATCCAGCTAGGATAGGATTGGTGGAGCAAGTTCCAAACTAGTTAGTCTTGGCATCCCAAAGGTTTCCATGGGGAAGCAGGATGCTCTTAGGGTCCAGCAAGGATCCTCTGGACTGAAGAGCTATTTGCAAAGTTAGACAATGGGTCTCAAAGGGCCCCATTTGTGTCTCAGGCAGAACAACTGGGGTGGAAGGAGATCTGACTGGGATTGGATTAATTAGGCAGAGTTCCAAGCTGTTGAGTTTAAGGCCACCTGGATATTTCCACAAAAATCAAGACACTCTTGTGACTTTATAAGTCTCCTCTGGATGTAAGAGAGAACTCATAGCTAGAAAATGGGGCTCAGAATATAACTCACTTCTGCAAGTGGTCCCAGGCAGACCCCACAGTACCCAATTTTAAAGACTTTAAAGTATAGATTTGGTGATATTATACTTTGTAATCAACTTTCAAAACTCAAAAAAGAGAACAGTAAGAAAAAAAAAACCCAAGTGCCTTTTTTTTTTATCATGATACATTGTAATGAAAAATAATTGAACTTGTTTTTGACAGTGTCATAGACAGTCATACCATACATGAAAATATTGCATTCTTTTGTCCTGTCCCCTCAGACTTTCTCATATTACACTACCATTCCTATGACCTCTCACTTTTCTGTATAGGTCCCTTCCCTATGCTCATCATTTTATGTATTGTTTTGTGAGTAATAGTTTTCGATATGGCACCATCTTATAGAACCAAGTGAAATCAATTGTGTACATATTTAAAGTCTATTAGTAACAAATAGCTCAGAAAGAAGGGGTATGGCTCCGTAAACCCCTCCTGTATCCATGGCTGACCCTTGACAAGTCAAACTTGTACAAGCCCACTGCAAACAATCATATCTGCTATATTCATGATTGAGGACTACCAAAAAGATAGTGTTTTAAAGCCCTTTTTCATTTCTATTAGACCATCCATTCTCTCTACCACGTCTGCCAATATATTCCCTGCGTTTTAGAAGCAATGGTATACTTGATCTGTTTTGGGTGCCTTTATTCTCCTTATTTATATTCCTTTATTCTCATAATCTTGAGCAGCCAGGAATTTTTACATTTAGGATTATTGATTGAGAAATGTTTTATCTCATTAACACTGAAAAAATATCTATGTATAGACATAAGCATAGATAGTCAGATGGCAGTGTCAATTTAGATAAATAAGAGTAGTATCCTTTCCATACTCTGGCCTAATGACCTTCAAAGCTTTTTAAAAAAGATTTACAGTAACAATCAAGAATACCATTCTGTGAATGAGGTAAAAAGCAACTAGTTTTAAAACTTTTTAAAAATGATAAATCATGTAATTTAATTACAATGTTTCTTCCTTTTCCACTCTCCCATAGACACTTCCCTGCTCTCCTTCAAACTCATGTCTCTCCTTTCATTTATTCATATTGCATCTATATGTTTGTATTCATATAAATATCCCTAAATACATATTGAGCCCATATAATGTTATTTGTATACATGTTTTCAGGGCTGAATGTTTGGCACTGGGCAGTGAATTAGTGTGTTTTTCCATGGGTAAACACCTCTTCAACTTCCAGATTTACTCAACTGCCTGTAGCTCTTTGTGTAGAATTGAGGCCCCATGGGATTTTCCCTATCCAGAGTTCTGTTTTTTTCAGTGTCATCCTTGTTCAGCTCACGTTTAGTTGGCCTGTTGGTAAACTTTTACAGATGTGCTTTCTGACCTTAATAGCAGTCACTCATTTGTAGAAATCTCCCTCCAGCTCCACAGTCAAAATGGTTCCTAAGCCTGAGGTGTGGGAGTTATTTCGTATATGTATCCATTGGGACTGAACTCTACAACTCTGGATTTTTATTTGTTGTGGTTTTCTGTAGTGTTCTGTGTTGCAAAGAGAAGTTCCCTTGTGATGGAAACCTATACTATCTGTGTTTACAAGACCAAACAAACTCTTATAGACTGATGTTAAGGATTATGCTGGTTTAATAAAATAGTGACTGCAGATTCTCTTTCAATAACCATAATTTTGCTAGAACTGGACAGATATCTATCCAGTTCTATCTATGACTGGTTTCCAGAACCAGTCTTGGTATCATTCTTGTTGAGTAAGATTTAAGTCTAATTAGAGAGTTAATAGTTACCGCCAAGTTATCTGTGCTACTAATGTACCCATAGAATTATCAGTTTATTTGATCATATTACTTATTCCCTGCCATTCCTTTATTGATCTACAACTCTCCTATATTGGTAATGTTTACATTTTACATTCCTCATTTCTATAGTTACAACAGACTAAATACTTGTATAAAAATATTTTGGCCTGGGAGCCCTTGATAAGATTTGTCTTTCTGAGTCTGTATTAGCTCACTCAATATGGTCTTTTCTAGTCCTACACATCTATCTGTTAAGTTCGGGATTTCATTTTTATTTTTTACTAATAGTATATTATAGTATATGTGTGCTTCATTTTCATTATCCATCAGTTTTATGACATTTAGGCTATTATATGCTTTACCAATTTATCACAAGAGAGTCTCTGATCCAGTTACTAATATTGCTCTCTCTGAAATCTTTTGAGCTGGGCCACTAAACTACACATTGCTTTCAAAACGATTGTCTTTCAAGATCCTACTAGAATGGGTTGTAAGCCCTGCTTGCAGCATTTAGCCTCTTTCTTATTCTAAAGTCCCCAAATTTTTGATACTCCTTTTTTAAAAAAATCTCATGCTTAGACCTTTCAAAGCAATACCCCACTTCTGGTCTTTGTTGCTTTTCTATCTCTGTGATGATACACTGTGACCATGGCAACTTGTATAAGAAAGAGCTTGGGGGGGCGGGGTTACAATTTCAGAGGTTGGGCCTATGGCCAATATAGCAGAAAACCTTGCAGGAGACAGACAGGTATGATACTGGAGTAATACCTGAGAGCTTATATCTTATCTATGAACATGAAGCAGAGAGGGAAAAAAGTTCTAGATGGTTGAGAAATACTCGATGTGGGTACAGGGAACTGACCTTGTGTCCTCTGGAACAGCACTAAGTACTATGAATGGAAAGATGGTGATGACATCTTTCCAGCTCTTTTCCTGATTTTCATAGTTATTTTTCTCATTTTTAATGTTGCTAGCTATGGGTTTATCATATATAGCTTTTATTATGCTGATATATATTCCATTCCTATTCTTTCCAGGAATTTTATCATCCAAGGATATTGGACTTCTGGGTATATTTACATGACCATTCCATATCGATCTCTGGAATCATTTCTATTATTTATTACATTTGCCAACTTGTGTATTTTGAACGATCCTCAAATCTCTGGAATAAAATCAACTCGGTCAGCAGCAGTGGCTGGTCCAGAGGAAGGGCCATCAGCAGTAGAACCAAGCTGACAGGGTCCAGGCAGACCCTGCGCCCACGACCACTGGCCATCGCTGGCCAGCCGGGCTGCAAGCAGCGGAGGATTTATGGCAACTTTCACCACACAGAAGCCACATCAGAACTCTGCCTCCCACCAGTTACAAGGCCTCCATATTGGTTCTCAGACGCCAGAGAAATCAGACAGACTGAGGTACGCAAATACAACCTGAGACCAACATTGCGGGGGTCTAAGCCCAACGGGCGTTGGCCTGCACCCAGGCACTGAGCTGGTCGGGGGGCCACCATTGTGCAAACCCGGCCAGGAGGTTGTTGCCCGGGCCTGCGCGCGTGCCCACCATTTTGCCTACGGGAAGCCAGAGAGTCCTAGCAGGCAAAACCAAACCAGCTAACAGGCATAGCCTGAGGCGGACATAGCAGGGGTCTTAGACGGTCAGGCCCTGGACTGCCCCCAGGCCCTGGGCTGCTCGGTGGGCCATCTGTGTGTTGACCCAGCCAGGAGGTTGCTAGCCCAGGCCTGCCACGCTCATGCGAGTACTGCCACCATTTTGCCTATGGGAAGCCAGAGAGTCCTAGCAGGCAAAACCAGTTAACAGGCTAGCCCGAGGCTGACATAGCTGGGGTCTAAGATGGTCAGGCCCTGGACTGCCCCAGGCCCCGGGCTGCTTGGTGGGCCACCTGTGTGCCTACCCAGCCAGGAGGTTGTTAGCCCAGCAGACTCTCCATGCACTCTCAGGGAGCACATGCACGCCTCCATCCTGGCCACCTGAGAGACCCAATTAACACTCACAGCTGAGGGGAACTTTGCTCAGACATTGGCCTGCCAGGCTTTTGCCTAGACTCAGGGCTTGAGCAGCAAGGCTAGCCTTGTGTGCACCAACCCGGTTGAGAGTTCCACTGGCCAGCAGAGTGATCAGCATGCAGAAAAGGTCCCCGCAGCATACAGCCTCAGCAATCCCTGAAGGAGCAAACGGGCACCATCTGGTTCACAGACGCAATCTGGGGAAAAACACACTAGGGCTGCAAAAGCACCCAAGAGGAGGACAGCACATCAGCAATCTGCAACAGGGGAAACCCTGCCATCCAGTGTTGCAGAAATAGCCCTAGAGCCTCTCAGGAGGCTGAAACACCAGCCAGAGACAAGACCAACTAGCTCCAGAGAACAAGATGGCAAAGGGCAAACACAGGAACGCTACTAACAGAAATCTAGGCAGTATGGCAGCATCTGAACCAAACTCTCCAACATCAGCAAGTCCTGGTTATGCCAACACACCAGAGAAACAAGATTTGGATTTAAAATCACTGTTCATGATGCTGGTAGAAGAACACAAAAAGGACATGAATGAATCTCTTAAAGAAATACAGGGGAACATGAATAAGCTAGAAACCCGTATAATTCAAACACAAAAATCTCTTAAAGAAATGCAGGAGAATAAGGCCCAAGAGATAGAAGCCAATAAAGAAGAAGGGCAAAAAAAAAAAAAAAAAAAAAAAAAAAAAAAAAAAAGAACTTGAGTCAACAGGCAGAAGTCATGAAAGAGGAAACATAAAAATCTCTTAAAGAATTACAGGAAAACACAAACAAACAAATGACGGAACTGAGCAAAACCATCCTGGATCTAAAAACAGAAGTAGAAACAACTAAGAAATCACAAAGGGAGACAACTTTGGAGATAGAAAACCTCGAGAAGAAATCAGGGGCCATACATGCAAATATAAACAACAGAATATAAGAGATGGAAGAAAGAATCTCAGATGCTGAAGATACCTTAGAAACCATTGACTCAACTGTCAAAGAAAATGCAAAATGCAAAAAGCTTGTATCCCAGAACATCCAGAAAATCCAGGATAAAATGAGAAGACCAAACCTAAGGATTATAGGTATAGATGAGAGTGAAGATTTACAACAGAAAGGGCCAGCAAATATCTTCAACAAAATTATGGAAGAAAACTTTCCTAACTTAAAGAGAGAGATGCCTGTGAATATACAAGAAGCCTACTGAACTCCAAACAGACTGGACCTGAGCAGAAATACCTCCCATCACATAATAATCAAAACCCCAAATGCAGTAAACAAAGAAAGAATATTAAAGGCAGTAAGAGAAAAAGGCCACGTAACATATAAAGGAAGACCTATCAGAATCACACCAGACTTCTCACCAGAGACCATGAAAGCTAGAAGATCCTGGGCAGATCTCATGCAGACTCTAAGAGAACACAAATGCCAGCCAAAACTACTATACCCAGCAAAACTCTCAATCACCATAGATGGAGAAACCAAGATATCCCATGAGAAAACCAAATTTACACAATATCTTTCCACAAACACAGCTCTGCAAAGAATAATAGGAGGAAAACTCCAATACAAGGAGGGAAACTACACACTGGAAAAAGCAAGATAGTTACCTTCCTTCATCAAACCCAAAAGAAGATAACCACTCCAATATAAAAAGAACATCAAAAATGACAGGAAGCAATAATCAATATTTCTTAATATCTCTTAACATCAATGGTCTCAATTCCCCAATAAAAAGACATAGACTAACAGACTGGATAAGGAAACAGGACCCTACAATTTGCTGCATACAGGAGACACACCTCAGTGTCAAAGATAAAAACTACCTTATAGTAAAAGGCTGGAAGACAATCTTACAAGCCAATGGTCACAAGAAATGAGCAGGAGTAGCCATTCTAATATCAGATTAAATTGACTTTCAACCCAAAGTCATCAAAAGAGACACAGAAGGACACTTCTTGCTGGTCAAAGGAAAAATCCACCAAGAATAACTTTCAATTCTGAACATCTATGTGCCAAATACAAGGGCAACCTCATTCGTAAAAGAAACTTTACTAAAGCTCAAAGCACACATTGCACCTAACACAATAATGGTGGGGGACTTCAACACTCCACTCTCCTCAATGGACCCATCAGGAAAACAGAACCTAAACAGGGACACAGTAAAACTAACGGAAGCTTTGGACCAATTGGATTTGACTGATATTTATAGAACATTTCACCCTAAAGCAAAAGAATATACCTTTTTCTCAGCACCTCATGGTTCCTTCTCCAAAATCGACCATATAATTGGTCACAAGACAGAGCTCAACAAATATAAGAAGATCAAACTAATCCCATGCCTCTTATCTGATCACTATGGAGTAAGAGTGGTTTTCAATAGCAACAAAAACAACAGAAAGCCCACATACACATGCAGGCTGAACAATACTCTACTCAATGACACCTTGGCCAAAGAAGAAATAAAGAAAGAAATCAAAGACTTTTTAGAACACAATGAAAATGAAGACACAACATACCCAAATCTTTGGGACACAATGAAAGAAGTGCTAAGAGGAAAACACATAGCCCTGAGTGCCTCCAAAATGAAAATGGAGAGAGCATACACTAGCAGCTTAACGACACACCTGAAAGTCCTGGAACAAAAAGAAGCCAATTCACCCAGGAGAAGTAGAAGACAGGAAATCATCAAACTCAGGGCTGAAATCAATCAATTGGAAACAAAGAGAACCGTACAAAGAATCAACGAATCCAGGAGCTGGTTCTTTGAGAAAATCAACAAGATAGATAAACCCTTAGCCAGACTGACCAAAGGGCACAGAGAAAGTATCCAAATTAACAAACTTAGAATTGAAAAGGGGGATATAACAATAGAAACTGAGTAAATCAAAAAAAATCATCAGATGATACTACAAGAGCCTATACTCAACACAACTGGAGAATCTGGAGGAAATGGAAAATTTCCTTGACAGATACCAAATACCAAAATTAAATCAGGACTAAATAGATCATCTAAACAGTCCCATAATGCCTAATGAAATAGAAGGAGTCATAGAAAGTCTTCCAACCAAAAAAAAGCACAGGACCAGATGGTTTCAGTGTAGAATTCTATCAGACCTTCAAAGAAGAGTTAACACCAATACTCTTCAAACTATTCCACAAAATAGAAACAGAAGGAACACTACACAATTCCTTCTACGAAGCCACAATTACGCTGATACCAAAACCACACAAAGATACAACAAAGAAAGAGAACTTCAGGACAATTTCCCTTATGAACATCGATGCAAAAATACTCAATAAAATTCTTGCCAACCGAATCCAAGAACACATCAAAACGATCATCCACCATGATCAAGTAGGCTTTATCCCGGGAATGCAGGGTTGGTTCAATATACGGAAATCCATTAATGCAATCCACTACATAAACAAACTCAAAGAAAAAAACCACATGGTTATTTCATTGGATGCTGAAAAAGCATTTGACAAAATTCAGCATCCTTTCATGCTTAAAGTCTTGGAAAGAACAGGAACTCAAGGCCCATACCTAAACATAGTAAAAGCAATATAGAGCAAACCGGTAGCCAGCATCAAACTAAATGGAGAGAAACTTGAAGCAATCCCACTAAAATCAGGGACTAGACAGGGCTGCCCCCTTTCTCCTTATCTTTTCAATATTGTACTTGAGGTACTAGCTTGGGCAATTCGACAACATAAGGAGGTCAAAGAGATACAAATTGGAACGGAAGAAGTCAAACTATCATTATTTGCAGATGACATGATAGTCTACCTAAGTGACCCAAAAACCTCCACTAGAGAACTCCTACAGCTGATAAACAACTTCAGCAAAGTGGCTGGTTATAAAATCAACTCAAGCAAATCAGTGGCCTTCCTATACTCAAAGGATAAGCAGGCTGAGAAAGAAATTAGGGAAATGACCCCCTTCACAATAGCCACAAACAGTATAAAGAATCTTGGGGTGACTCTTACCAAACATGTGAAAGATCTGTATGACAAGAACTTCAAGACTCTGAAGAAGGAAATGGAAGAAGACCTCAAAAAATGGGAAAACCTCCCATGCTCATGGATCGGTAGAATCAATATAGTTAATATGGCCATTTTGTCAAAAGCAATATACAGATTCAATGCAATACCCATCAATATCCTAACTCAATTCTTCACAGAGTTAGAAAGAGCAATTATCAAATTTATCTGGAATAACAAAATGCCCAGGATAGCTAAAACTATTCTCAGCAACAAAAGAAAATCTGGGGGAATCAGTATCCCTGACCTCAAGCAATACTACAAAGCAATAGTGTTAAAAACTGCATGGTATTGGTACAGTGACAGGCACCCGGATTAATGGAACAGGGTTGAAGCTCCAGAAATGAACGCACACACCTATGGCCACTTGATCCTTGACAAAGGGGCTGAAAAACATCACATGGAAAAAAGATAGCCTTTTCAACATATCGTGCTGGTTCAACTGGAGGTCAGCATGCAGAAGAATGCTAATTGATCCATCCTTGTCTCCTTGTACTAAACTCAAATCCAAATGGATCAAGGACCTCCACATAAAACCAGACACTCTGAAGCTAATAGAAAAGAAACTGGGGAAGACCCTTGAGGACATCGGTACAGGGAGAAAGTTTCTAAACAGAACACCAATAGCGTATGCTCTAAGATCAAAAATTGACAAATGGGACCTCATAAAATTACAAAGTTTCTGTATGGCAAAGGACACCATCAAACGGACAAATCAGCAACCAACAAACTGGGAAAAGATCTTCACCAATCCTACATCAGATAGAGGGCTAATATCCAATATATATAAAGAATTCAAGAAGTTAGACTCCAGAAAACCAAACAACCCTATTAAAAATGGTGTACAGAGTTAAACAAAGAAATCTCACCTGAAGAACTTCGGATGGCAGAGAAGCATCTTAAAAAATGCTCAACTTCGGTAACCCAGACTCAAAAGGTGAATCATGGTATGCACTCACTAATAAGTGGATATTAACCTAGAAAACTGGAATACCCAAAACATAATCCACACATCAATTGAGGTACAAGAAGAAAGGAGGAGTGGCCCCTGGTTCTGGAAAGACTCAGTGAAATAGTATTCGGCAAAACCAGAACGGGGAAGTGGGAAGGGGTGGGTGGGAGGACAGGGGAAGAGAAGGGGGCTTACGGGATTTTTGGGGAGTGAGGGGGCTAGAAAAGGGAAATCATTTGAAATGTAAATAAATTATATCGAATAAAAAAAAAAGAAAAAAAAATGCTCAACTTCATTAGTCATTAGGGAAATGCAAATCAACACAGCCCTGAGATTTCACCTTACTCCAGTCAGAATGGCTAAGTTTAAAAATTCAGGAGACAGCAGATGTTGGCGAGGATGTGGAGAAAGAGGAACACTCCTCCACTGCTGGTGGGGTTGCAAATTGGTACAACTACTCTGGGAATCAGTCTGGTGGTTCCTCAGAAAACTGGGCACCTCACTTCCAGAAGATCTTACTATACCACTCCTGGGTATATACCCAGAGGATTCCCCACCATATAAGGATACATGCTCTACTATGTTCATAGCAGCCCTATTTATAATTGCCAGATGCTGGAAAGAACCCAGGTATCCCTCAACAGAAGAGTGGATGCAAAAAATGTGGTATATATACACAATGGAGTACTATTCAGCCATTAGAAACAATGAATTCATGAAATTCTTAAGCAAATGGATGGAGCTAGAGAACATTATACTAAGTGAGGTCACCCAGACTCAAAAGGTGAATCATGGTATGCACTCACTAATAAGTGGATATTAACCTAGAAAATTGGAATACCCAAAACATAATCCACACATCAAATGAGGTACAAGAAGAAAGGAGGAGTGGCCCCTTGTTCTGGAAAGACTCAGTGAAGCAGTATTTGGCAAAACCAGAATGGGGAAGTGGGTAGGGGTGGGTGGGAGGACAGGGGGAGAGAACGGGGCTTATGGGACTTTCGGGGAGTGGGGTGCTAGAAAAGGGGAAATCATTTGAAATGTAAATAAAAATATATTGAATAAAAAACAAAACAAAAAAAACAAAAAAAAACAAAAAAGAAAACAAAAAAAATCAAATCGGTCATGGTAGGTTGGGTTCACAGTACCCTTAGGTTTGCTTACAACTGTCTATAACTCCAATTGCAAAGTATGTGGCATGTTTTATAAGCACAAAACATATAAATATCACATTTGTATATATACATAGAAATATATATATATATATATATATATGAATGAGCAAATGCATGATTAACACAAATAAGCAGATAGACAGAGAGTAAAATCCTTTTTATTCTTGTCTTATAGAGTGCATCCAGAGTACAGTTTCCCCTCACTTCTCTCTTCCTAGTTCCTCTTCCACCTTGTCTGTCTCCAAGATCCACATATATTCCATTTCCCTTCAGAGAAGAGCAGGCTTCCCAGGGATATCAACCACACACAGCATAGCAAGTTATAATAAAATGAGGAACAAATCCTCATATCAGGGAAGGGAAAAGTAACCATATAAGAAAAAAATGGTTCCAAGATAAGGCAAAAGAGTCAAAGATATCTCTCCTCTCATTGTGAGGATTCTAAGAAAAATATCAATCTAACAATCACAGCATATATTCATGCAATCCAGACTCATTCATGCTCCATAATTGTAACTTCAGTATCTATGAGCCATGACCCTGCTTAGTTGATTCTGTGGGCCATATTATCCCATTTTCCTAGATCCCCAATGGATCTTACAAGTCTTCCTTCCCCTCATCTACGAGTTTCCTGAGCTTCCAGGACCCAGTAGAGATTTGTGTTCTCTCTGCCAAAAATTTAACTGTAGGTCTTTGCATCTGCTCCTATTGGCTGCTGGAGGAAGCCTGTGTGGTGATGATTCAGCCTGGCACAGATCTATAAGTATAGTAAACTATCATTAGGTATTGCTTTATTGATATTTTTTTCTATTTTTGGTCTCTGGGCTATGGAGCCTTCAGTTCCTGGTCATCTCTGCAGTGTCAGTTTTGAGTTCGCTTTTGTGACGTGGCCCTCAATGTAGACCAGTCATTTGTTGGCAACTTTCACACATTCTGTGCCTCATAAGCCCCAAAACATCTTGCAGCCACAATAGATTATAGGTACAAGGATTTGGTGGTGAATTGGTGCACCAGTTCCACCACTGGAAGTTGCCTGAATTGATAAACATACTCAATAGTTCAGGCTATATATCATCTATTAGTAGGAGTCCTTGCTAGAACTGGCTTTAAAAAAAACAAAACAAATTGCCCTCAATAATGTGTATGTGCCTTATCCATTCCACAAAGTGTCATAAGATGAAAACAATGAAATTTTCTAAACAATAATTTTGAAGTTCATACTGCAGTTTTAGCTCCTGCTGGAATTTTCCAGTCCATCAATCTATCATGCAAACTAGTACTTACTAGCTTCTTGTCATAATAATAATGTGATCCAATACTTTAAAATAAACCATGTGTGTGTGAATGTCTGTGTGTATGTGTGTGTGTAATTCTTTGTGTGTGTTATTTGTTCTTTTTCTCTGGAGAATACTGACAAAACACACGATCAAAAATGTGTGCTCGTCAAGTGTGCAGCTGTGATATCTAAAATATTTTAAGTGGGCCAATCACTATATGCTGTAGAGTATTCCAGAATCTGGGTTTACTTCTCTCCAAAGAGTTTACTAGCTCTTCATTTATCATGTGGAAGACGGGTGTTAGGTAGGTGACAGAGTGATTAAGAATACTAGCTGCTGGTCCAGAGGACCCGTATTTGATTCTCGGCACTCATACAGTGGATCACAATTGTCCTTTACTCCAATTACAGTAGATTCCATTAATTTTCTTCTGGCCTCTGTTGGCACACTCATGCAACTGGTATGCAGACATAGATGTAAGCAAAGCATTCCTACAAAAATAAAATTTTATAAAACATTAAGTATGCATAATTTATAATGCAATATACTAAACTTTCAGAACTTTCAACCTTGCCTCTGAAAACAAATTACAAACATAATAGACCCAGAATATAAGAAATTAATGAATGGTCTTTGTAAGACCATGATTATACTATGGTTATGACAAACATTTTGGCTATCTTTCCTTACATTCTAATTCTTAAATTTCTCCTATATTAAACATATTAAAGAGGAAAGGCAATATAGCTGATTTAGAAAAGAAATAAAAAATAGATTTGGAGTCAAAACATGGATTCTCTTAGTTCAGTTGTTATTTTCAGTTGTTGGAGAGGATGGTGCTTTTGATACTGTAAATAAGATGCTAAATGTAAATGACTTAAGAGTAGATGTACTGAATCTAGAAATCACTTTTATCCATATTATTTATTTAGTTTATTTCCTATGCATCTATTCCCATCTGCATATTATTTAGGGGCATATTGCCATATTAGGTTTCTACCCAGGCTTAGTTTCCCTTGGAAAGTCATTGTGGTGATTTGAATAAGATATACCCCAAATGTATTCTGCACTGATGTTTAGCTATGCAAATAGAAGTATATCATTGGGAATGGGCTCTAGGAATTTATAACCACCTGTATTCCAGTTAACTTTTGTTGATTTCTGCATGTGGTTGAGTTATGATCCTATAATACCCTGTTCCTGCTGTCATACCTTCCCAACCATTTTGCCATAACAAAAATAACTCATGTTCCAGTTGGTAACTGGAAATGTGGAACTGATGCTTTGAAGAACCTGCACATGTGTGAGTTTGGGGAGAAATGCAGAAGGCTTTGGAATAATGAACTTAAAACAAGGTTAAATATTTTAAGCATGGATGTGGGAAACAGATGATGCCTTGAGTGAGTATGTATGCTTGATATGATCATGATCATGTCAAGGAATCCAATGCCTCTCATTCTGGGAAATGGCAAAGTTGCCCTTTGTTCAGATGTGGATATTTGTGCATGTTGAATGATGACCTTCAGATAAACCTAGTGTATGCTGAAACTATCAACTGAAGCTTCTTTCTTCCCATAACCTCAATCTTAGATTGATCTTCTACTAAGATCGCCTGATTATATTATCTCATCTATTTCCTCCTAATGTGAGCTTTATATAATTAATTATCTTAGTTTCCAGGTTATTGGTGGTAATCTTCACTGGAATGTATAGCTTACAGAAAAAAAAACCCCACATTTTCGGTAGTGTTTTTAACATATTGTCATCCCCTAATGCTCTAGACAGCTGTTTAGGTTTTGGCATAGAGATCAACCAGTATTTCTAGAATGAGCTTAGAAGACATTAGTTCTGAGGGTAGTGTGGACAGTGGAGACCAACTTCAAGATATTTTAGAGGGAAGCAAGCTTTTTAACAGCAACTAGAATACAGGAAATTTTTGTGATATTTGGCCAAAAGGATCTGTCTGCTACATCCACGCTATTTTCTTTTCATTATAGACCCTTCCTCTAAAGTATATGTCAAAATCAGGTTTCTCCCTTAAATTGCTTCCATTCATAGTATTTGATCACAAAAATCATAACGGTAACTAACAAATCAGTAAAAGATAACCAAGGTAGAGGTCTAATTCTAAATTGTATTTAATATATATCCTCCAATATCTAATAAAGCCTTATTTTAATGTATAAATGGACATGGCCTCCAGAAGATTGGGAATGGAAGCATTGCTAAGAGCTTTTGGTATGGTTCATTCAATACTTAATCTTCCATGTGGATTCTAGTCTTGATAGTGACAACTCTCCAGTCAAAGTGGTATCTCCATCTACAGTCACTGACTGCCAACTGTGATGAAGATTTATACTTTTTCTCTCATAAACTCCCATATTTTATGAGAGTAACAGTCATTGCCTTCTTTCAGCAACTTGTTTCTCTAGAATCCTTTTATTGCTTTCAAATCGCTACTTTTTGCCTGGCCTACTTAGCCTGTCAAGTGGATTATTTACAATAGACTCAATGGGAAACTCATCTTCATGGGAGCAAAGGAGAAAAAATGGCAACTAATAGGGAGATGGGACTAGTTGGCACCAGATGATAGGCAGTGAAATATTCTGTAAGGTGTTTTGGATGTTTGAATTATTTTTGTTCTTATTACATTAAGGTTAATCACATATTATAGAATGTACTTAACCTGTTGTGCTATAGAATGACAGAACTAATCTGTCCAGTGCAATTATATTTTAGTACTTATTATACATGTTTATTTTATCTGCACCCACTTTCATTTTTTTCTGAGCTCTGATCACTGAATAATATACTCTCTTCTATGACATCAATGTTTTTAAGCTTAATAAAACAAGTAAGATTGGGCAATTCTGTCGCTTTTATGTCTGAATCATTTCACTTAATATCTTTTAGCTCTACGCATTTTACAAATAATAGGATTTCACAAGTTTGCTGGATAAACATCACTACTTTCTTGAGTATTAGGTAGCACATTTTTGTATCTATTTAACAAAAGACACCTTGGTTGATTCTGTATGCTAACTACTGAAAATGGTTTGCAATAAATAGTTGAGTGATATCTCATTTACATGGTGATTTTCATTCCTCTACATAAATACAGAAGTAGAATTTCTGTATTATATATACATTTTAATTTTAGATTTTAATAACTTTGATTATGTTTTACATAATTGTTTGGGTAATTTATATCCATGTTGAAAATTCATTTTCATTTTTTTTACATTTCTTTTTTATCAGATATATTATTTGTTTACATTTCAAATGATTTCCCCTTTCGTAGTTCCCCTGCCCCAAAAGTTCCATAAGACATCTCCCCTCCTCCCTGTTCCCAATCAAACCCCTTTTGCTTCCTGTCCTGGTATTACCCTACACTGCTGCATCAAGCCTTTCCAGGACCAGGGGCCTCTACTCCCTTTGATGTCCAATAAGGCCATCCTCTGCTGCCTATACATCTGGAGCCATGGGTAGCACCATGTGTACTATATGATTTATGTTTTTGTTCCTGGAAGCCCTGAGAATACTGGGCATCTCATGTAGTTGTTCCTTCTATGGCACTGCAAAAACTCCTTCAACTCCTTGGGTCTTTCTCTAGCTCCCCCGTTAGGTACCCTGTACTCAGTTCAATGGCTGGCTATGAGTGCACCCCTCTGTATTTATCATGCACTAGCAGAGACTCCAAGGGGATAGTTATAACTTGCTCCAGTCAGAAAGTACTTGTGGGCATCAATAATAGTGTATGGGTTTTGTAACTGTATATGAGATGGATCACTAGGTGTGGTAGTCTCTGGATGGTCTTTCCCTCAGTTTCTGCTCCATATTTTCTTTCTATATCTCCTTTTGTAGGGATATTTTTCAAGCTTCTAAGAAGGACCAGCATATCCATACTTGGATCTTCCTTCTCCTTGGGCATCACTTGACATGTAAATTGTAACTTGGGTATTCCAAGCTTCTGGGCTAATATCCACTTATCAGTGAGTGCATACCATGTGTGTTCTTTTGTGATTGGGTTACCTCACTTACAATGATATATTCCAGTTCTACCCATTTGCCTAGGAATCTTGTGAATTCATTATTTTTAATAGCTGAGTAGTATTCCATTGGGTAAATATACCACATTTTCTGTATCCATTCCTCCATTGAAGGGCATCTAGTTTCTTTCCAGCTTCTGGCTATTATAAATAAGGCTGCTATGAACATAGTGGAGCATGTGCCCTTATTATATGCTGGTGAATCCTCTGGGTATATGCCCAGGAGTGGTATAACAGGGTCCTCTGGTAGAATCATGCCAAGATTTCAGAGGAACCACCAGACTGATTTCCAGAGTGGTTGTACCAGATTGCAATCCCTCCAGCAATGGAAGAGTATTCCTCTTGTTCCACATTCTCACCAGCAATTGCCATCTCCTGAGATTATGATCTTAGCCATTCTGACTGGTATGAGGTGAAATCTCAGCGTTGTTTTGATATGCATTTCCCTGATGACTAAGGATGTTGAACATTTCTTAAGGTGCTTCTCAGCCATTTGATATTCCTCAGGTGAAAATTCTTTGTTTAGCTCTGTACCCCATTTTTTAAAAGGCTTATTTGACTCTCTGGAGTCTTCTTGAGTTCTTTGTATATATTGGATATTAGCCCTCTGTCAGATGTAGGGTTGTTAAAGATCTTTTCCCAATTGGTTGTTTGCCATTTTTTCATATTGACAGTGTCCTTTGCATTACAGAAAATTTGTAATTTTATGAGGTCCCATTTGTCAATTGTTAATATTAGAGCATAAGCTATTGGTTCAGGAAACTTTCTCCTGTGCCCATATGCTCAAGGTTCTACCACAGTTTTTTTTCCTGTTAGTTTCAGTGTGTCTGGTTTTATGTGGAGGTCCTTGATCCATTTGGAGTTGAGTTTAGTACAAGGAGATAAGAATGGATCAATTTGCATTCTTCTGCATACTGACCTCCTGTTGAACAAGCACCATTTGTTGAAAAGGCTGTCTTTTTTCCACTGGATGGTTTTTTTAGCTCCTTTGTCTTATATCAAGTGATCATAGGTTTTTGGGTTCATTTCTGAATCTTCAGTTCTATTTCATTGATCTACCTGCCTGTCACTGTACCAATATAATGCAGTTTTGTTTTTTAATATATGTTTTTGTTTTCTATATTCTTTATTTACAGTCCAAAAGCATTCCCCTTTCCCAGTTTCCCCCTCCCCATATGTCCCATAAGTCCTCTTCTCTCCATCCATTCTCCTATCTTTCACCCTCCCTTTTCTCTGTCCTGGTACTCCCCTACAATGCTGGATCAAGCCTTTCCAGGATTAGGGCCCTCTTCTTCCTTCTTCGTGGGAATCATTTGATATGCTAATTGTATCTTCAGTTTTCAGAGCTTCAGGGCTAATTCATATCCACTTATCAATGATTGCATTCCATGTGTATTCTTTTGTGATTGCGTTACCTCACTTAGGATGATATTTTCCAGTTCCAACTATTTGCCTAAAAAGATCATGAATTCATTGTTTCTAATTGCTGAGTAGTACTCCACTGTGTATATATACCACATTTTCTGTATCCATTCCTCCATTGAAGGATATTTGGGTTCTTCCAAGCTTCTGGCTATTATAAATAAGGCTGCTATAAACATAGTGGGGCATGTGTCCTTATTGCATGCTGGGGAATCCTCTGGGTATATGCCCAGGAGAGGTATAGCAGGGTCTTCTGGAAGTGTCATGTCCAGTTTTCTTAGGAACTGCCAGACGATTTCCATAGTGGTTGTAACATCTTACAATTCCACCAGCAGTGAACAAAGGATAAGCAGGCTGAGAAAGAAGTTAGGAAAATGACACCCTTCACAATAGCCACAAACAATATGAAGTATCTTGGTGTGACTCTAACCAAACAAGTGAAAGATCTGTATGACAAGAACTTCAGGTCACTGAAGAAGGAAATCAAAGAAGACCTCAGAAAATTAAAAAGTCTGCCATGCTCGTGGATTGGCAAGAATAATATAGTTAAAATGGCCATCTTGCCAAAAGCAATATATAGTAGATTCAATGCAAACCCCATCAAAATCCCAACTCAGTTCTTCACAGAGTTAGATAAAGCAATTCTCAAATTTATCTGAAATAACAAAAAACCCAGGATAGCTAAAACTATTCTCCACAGTAAAAGAAATTCTGGGGGAATCAGTATCCCAGACCTCAAACAATACTACAGAGCAATAGTGTTTTTTTTTTTTTTTTTTGTCTTTTTTTTATTTGATATATTTTTTATTTACATTTCAAATGATTTCCCCTTTTCTAGCCCCCCACTCCCCAAAAGTCCCATAAGCCCCCCTTTTCCCCCCTGTCCTCCTACCCACCCCTTCCCATTTCCCCGTTCTGGTTTTGCCCTATTGGCACAGTGGCAGGCAAGTGGACCAATGGAATAGAATTGAAGACTCAGAAATGAATCCACACACCTATGGTCACTTGATCTTCAACATCCAGTGGAAAAAAGATAGCCTTTTCAACAAGTGGTGCTGGTTCAAATGGAGGTCAGCATGCAGGAGAATGTGAATTGATCCATACTTATCTCCTTGTACTAAGTTCAACTCCAAGTGGATCAAGGACCTCCACATAAAACCAGACACACTGAAACTAATAGAAAAGAAACTGGGGAAAACCCTTGAGGACATAGGCACAGGGGAAAAGTTCCTGAACAGAACATCAATAGCTTATGCTCTAAGATCAAGAATTGACAAATGGGATCTCATAAAATTACAAAGTTTCTGTAAGGCAAAGGACACCTTTAAAAGGACAAAACGGCAACCATCAAATTGGGAAAGGATCTTCACCAACCCTACATCCGATAGAGGGCTAATATCCAATACATACAAAGAACTCAAGAAGTTAGACCCCAGGGAACCAAATAACCCTATTAAAAAATGAGGTACAGACCTAAACAAAGAATTTTCACCTGAAGAAATTCGGATGGCCGAGAAGCACCTTAAGAAATGCTCAACATCATTAGCCATTAGGGAAATGCAAATCAAAACAACCCTGAGATTTCACCTCACACCAGTCAGAATGGCTAAGGTTAGAAACTCAGGAGATAGCAGGTGTTGGTAAGGATGTGGATAATGCAGTTTTTTTTAACACTATTGCTCTGTAGTACTTCTCAAGGTTCAGGATACTGATTCCTCCAGAAGTTCTTTTACTGTTGAGAATAGTTTTAGCTATCCTGTTTTTTTTTGTTGTTTTTTTTTTTTTGTTATTTCAGATGAATTTGAGAATTAGTCTTTCTAAGTCTATTAATATTTGAGTTGTGATTTTGATGGGGATTGCATTGAATCTGTATATTGCTTTTGGCATGATGGCCATTTTTACTATATTAATCATGCAAATCCACGAGCATGGGAGATCTTTCCACCTTCTGAGGACTTTGATTTCTTTGTTCACAGACTTGAAGTTCTTGTCTTACATATCTTTCACTTGTTTGGTTAGTGTCACACCAGGTACTTTATATTGCTTGTGATTATTATGAAGGGTGTCATTTCCCTAATTTCTTTCTCAGCCTGTTTATCCTTTTTGTATATACTTATTTAATATATGCACAATTCATTGTTTAAGTTTGTTTAGTGGCTACTGGTTTGTTTGAGTTAATATTATATCAGGCCAATTTGCTGAAGTGGCTTATCAGCTATAGGAGTTCTTTAGTGGAGGTTTGTGGGTCGTTAAGTATACTCTCATATCATTGACAAATAGTTATAGTTCAAATTCTTCTTTTCCAATTTGTATCCCTTTGACTTCCTTTTGTTGTCTAATTGCTCTAGCTATAACTTCAAATACTATATTGAAGTGTGCTGTTAATCTGCTAGTGGAAAGAGAAGGCAGCCTTGTCTAGTCCCTGATTTTAGTGGGAATACTTCAAGTTTCTCTCCATTTAGTTTGATTGCTACTGGTTTGTGGTATATTGCATTTACTATGTTTAGATATGGGCCCTGAATTCCTGTACTTTCAAAGAATTTAACATGAATGGATACTGAATTTTGTCAAAGGCTTTTTCAGCATCTAATGAAATGACCATGTGTTTTTTTCTTTGAGTTTGTTTATGTAGGGGATTATATTGATGGATTTCCATATATTGAACAATATATGTTCAATACCTGGGATGAAGCCTACTTGATTATGGTGAATGATTGTTTTGATGTGTTCTTGGATTCAGTTGGCAAGAATTTTATTGAATATATTTGCATTGATATTCATAAGGGAAATTGTTCTGAAGTTCTCTTTCTTTGTTGGATCTTTGTGTGGTTTTGGTATAACTGTGGCTTCATAGAACAAATTGGGTAGCATTCCTTCTGTTTCTATTTTCTGGAATAGTTTGAGGAGTATTGGTGTTAGGTCTTCTTTGAAGGTCTGATAGAATTCTGCACTAAAACCATCTGATCTTGTGCTTTTTTTTTTTTTCTTTTGGTTGGGAGACATTCAATGACAACTTCTATTTATTTAGGCATTATGGGACTCTTTAGATGGTCTATCTGATCCTGATTTGACTTTGGTATTTGGTATCTGTCTAAGAAATTGTCCATTTACTCCAGATTTTCCAGTTGTGTGGAGTATAGGCTTTTGTAGTAGGATCTGATGGTTTTTTGAATTTTCTCAGTTTCTGTTGTTAAATCTCCCTTTTCATTTCTGATTTTGTTAATTTCAATACTCTCTCTGTGCCCTCTGATTAGTCTGGCATGGATTTATCTATCTTGCTGATTTTCTCAAAAACCAGCTCCTGGTTTTGTTGATTCCTTGTATAGTTCTTTCTGTTTCTACTTGGTTGATTTCAGCCCTGAGTTTGATGCTTTCCTGCCTTCTACTCCTCTTGCGTGTATTAGCTTCTTTCTAGTCTAAAGCTTTTCAGTGTGCTGTTAATCTGCTAGTGTATGCTCTCTCCAGCTTCTTTTTGGATGCACTTAGATCTATGAGTTTTCCCCTTAGCACTACTTTCACTGTGTCCATAAATTTGTGTATGTTGTTCCTTAATTTTCATTAAATTCTAAAAAAAGTCTTTGATTTCTTTCCTTATTTTTTCCTTGACCAAGGTATCATTGAGTAGAGCATTATACAGCATCCATATGTATGTGGGCTTTCTGTTGTTGTTTTTTTTTTTTTTTTTTTTTTTTTTTTGCTATTTACGACCACCCTTACTCCACAGTCATCTGATAAGAGTCATGTGATTAGTTTGATCTTCTTATATCTGGTGAGGTCTGTTATTTGACCAATTATATGGTCCGTTTTGGAGAAGGTACCATGAGGTGCTGAGAAGAAGGTATATTCTTTTGATTTCGTATGAAATGTTCTATAGATATCTATTAAATCCATTTGGCCCAAAACTTCTGTTAGTTTCATCATTTCTCTGTTTAGTTTGTGTTTCCCTGATCTTTCCATTGAGTAGACTGGGGTGTTGAAGTCAACCACAATTATTGTTTGAGGTGCAATGTGTGCTTTAAGCTTTAGTATGGTTTCTTTTAAGAATGAGTGTGCCTTGTATTTGAAGCATAGATGTTCAGAATTGAGAGTTCTTCTTAGTAGATTCTTTCCTTTGAAGTGTATAAAGTGTCATTCTGTGTCTTTTTTGATGACTTTTGATTGAAAGTCTATTTTAATGGATATTAAAATGGCTTCTCCAGCTTGTTTCCTGAAACCATTCACTTGGAAAATTCTTTTCCAGCCTTTTACTCTGAGTTAGTGTTTTTCTTTGACACTGAGGTATGTTTCCTGTATACAGCAAAATGTTGGGCCCTTTTTACATTTCCAGTCTTTTAGTATATGTCGTTTTATTGGGAAATTGATTCCATTGATGCTAAGAGATATTAAGGAATAATAATTTTTGCTTCCTGTTATTTTTGATGTAATTTTTATGATTTTGTGGTTATCTTCTTTTGGATTTTTGAAAGAAGATTAATTTCTTGCTTTTTCTAGTGTGTAGTTTCCCTCATTTTGTTGGTGTTTCCATTCATTATCCTTTGAAGGGCCCTATTTGGGGAAAGATATTGTGTAAATTTGTTTTGGTCATGGAATACCAAAACAAATGCTTGGTTTGGCGTTTGTGTTCTCTTGGGGTCTGTACAACATCTGTATGACATCAGGCTCTTCTGGCTCTCATGGTCTCTGGTGAGAAGTCTGGTGTAATTCTGATAGGTCTACCTCTATATGTTACTTGACCTTTTTCCCTTACTGCTTTTAATATTCTTTGTTTAGTGCATTTGCCATTTTAATTATTATGTGATGGTAGGAATGTCTTTTCTGCTCAAATCTATTTGGAGTTCTGTAGACCTCTTGTAGTTCATGGGCATCACTTTCTTTAGGTTAGGGGAGTTTTCTTGCATAATTTTGTTGAAGACATTTACTGGCCCTTTAAATTGGAAATCTTTGCTCTCTTCCGTAACTACAATCCCTAGATTTGGTCTTCTCATTGTGTCCTAGAATTCCTGGGTATTTTGGACCAAGAGCTTTTTGCATTTTGTATTTTCTTTGACTGCTGTGTCAATGCTCTCTGTAGTATCTTCTGCATCTGAGATTCTCTCTTCTATCTCTTGTATTCTGTTGTTGATGCTTGCATCCATGACTCCTGAATTCTTTCCTAGGTTTTCTATGTTCAGAGCTGTTTCCTTTTGTGATTTCCTTATTGTTTCTACTTCCATTTTTTAGTCCTGGATTGTTTTGTTCAGTTCCTTCACCTGTTTTGTTGTGTCTTCCTGGAGTTCTTTTAAGGGTTTCTCCATGTTTACTTTAAGGGAGTTATTTATGTCCTTCTTGAAGCCTTCTATCAGCATTATGAGCTTTGATTTTAAATCCAAATCTTGCTTTTCTGGTGTGTTGGGTTATCCAGTACTTGCTGTTGTGAGAGAATTAGGTTCAGATGTTGCCATGTTGCCTTGATTTCTGTTAGTAGTGTTCCTACATTTACCTTTTGCCATCTGGTTATTTCTAGTGTTAGTTGGTCCTGCTGTGTCTGGCTGGTGCTTGTCCCTCTTGTATGCCTGTAAGCCTGTTTCATCACCCCTGGGTGACCAGCTCTCCCCAGGCACAGAGTTTTGTGGTGTTGACCAGCTCCTGGGTGCAGATGGGGCCCTGGAGGACTGAGTCCCAAGTGGTTTTTACACTCAGGTGTTCCCTGCGTTCCTGGCTGTAGCAGTCTGCTCAGTCACAGGAGTGAAGATGGTGGCCTCACCTCTGAAAATGCATTTTTTATGTTTTCCAGCATTATTTTTGTCTTTTCTCAAATTAAAATTATTAGATTTTCAAAAAAATTGTAAATGTTGTTTGATCATATTCAACCTCCCACAACAAAATCTTTCAGTAGCTACCCAATCTTCCCAATTCATTCAAATTTGTGTCCTTAAGAAAAAAAAAGAAAGAAAACATCAAGACTAACTTTTTGCTGCAAAAATATTATTAGATATGTGACTGTCCTAAAAGCATGGTAGACTTATAAAGGACTACACTCTAGGATAAAATTGACTCACTCTTGACAATGGATCATTTGTGCTGACTAGTTATGTCAACTTGACACAGCTAGAATCATCAGAAAGGAGGGTCCTTCAATTGAGAAAATGCCACCAGAATATCAGACTATAGGGAAACCTGTAGGGTATTTTTTCCAATTAATGATGGATAGGGACAGACTGAATACATTGTGGGCAGTCCCACTCCTAGGCTGGTGGTCATAGATTCTCTAACAACACAGGCTGAGAAGGCTGTGGAGAGAAAGCCAATAAGCAGTATCCCTTCATGGCCTCTGCATTAGTTTCTGCTTCCAAGTTTCTGCCATGCTTAAGTTTCTGTCAAGATTTCCTTTAATGATAGAGTATTCAGTAGACTTGTCAGCCAAATATACCCTTTCCTCCTCATGTTACTTTAGTCATGGTGTTTCATTATACCTATAATAATTCTAAATAACACAGATAGATAGACAAGAACACACACACACACACACACACACACACACACACACACACACGAAGAGATTCTACAGCAGTAGCTTTCTCTCTGGTTATTCACAATGCCATTAAAGGTAATTTGTCCTCTCCATATTTCATCTATTTATTTCTAAGCATTCATTGAATATAACATCACCTACTATGTCACATATTCAAGTCTGTAAAAAGGAAGAATGGTCAATACAGCAGAAGATATAAAGAGAGCCATGTCCAAGTAGCAACTGAAATCTTCAAAATCAGACTGATAATCTTCAACCCAATGATTACAAATCTCACTTGTTCAATGTAGCACAGTGCAATAGTACATGAAAATATGGAAAAATATTTTGTTGGAGACTGGAAAGATAACTTAGTTGGTAAAATAACTGCCACGCAAGCATGGGAACATGAGTTTTATTCACATAACTCATTTAAAAAACAATTTGATCATGATGAAATGTAGTTTTAATTATATCACTGGGGAACAGAATACAGACAGATCCCTGGAGTTTGTGTGCCAAGCTTTGTAGTAAACATTAAGCATCAGGTCCTAGCAAATGTGTCTGCCTCAAAAAACAATGTGGACATCTTTTGAAGTATGATGATTTATTTTGACTTCTGGTGGCTACACGGAAATACAGACACAGACACAGACACACACACACACACACACACAGACACACACACACACACACACACACACACACACACACACCTGAAAACCCACCACAACATCAATAAGAATAACAAAAACAAGGCAATAAAATTAAAAAGGATATCTTGTGGTCAAGGTAAAAGATGTCCTTAGTTTAGAATAATGGTAAATTTACTGCATAGTCTGAACACAATTTTAATACTTTATTCTGGTGCACTGAATTCTGTGTTCTTTTTTTAATTGTTGAGAATGTAAGACAATATATATGTTGCCTTAGTTATTTTTCTTTTGCTTTGAAAAATTACCATGACCAGGACAACTTACAGAAGAAAACATTTAATTTGCCTCACAGTTTCAGACAGTTAGAATTCATGATGGCTGGGACAAAGAATAGCTGATATCTTATGCACTAATCCACAAAAAAGAGACAGAGAGAGAACAAAATGAATCACACATGTCTTTTGAAATTTCTTTCCCCAGAGACACATGTTCTCCAACAAGACAACACCTGCTAATCCTTCCTCAATATTTCCACCAACTGGGCGAAACCTATGGAAATATATGCACCTGTGGGATATATTCTTATTCAAACTACCACACACCAGCTCAGCACCTTTCTCTACTCTCCACTTCGTTGCAGATATGCACCACTAATATTCTTTTCCAGAGGCTAAGTTCTCTGGGGTACCACCAACTGCCCAGAGCAGTCTGCCATCCCCAGCAAGACTCCACTGTCCCACCACTTCAAAACCCACTTTCATCAGACCTGCAGCCAACTTCATCAAATTTGTGGAAGCTGAACCATACAGGTTACCTTTCCTTCCCATCTGCCACCCACCTTTCCTTCTAACTGAGTCCTCTAGGGTGCCCCGAGATGCCCTGAACAATCTGACATTCCAGGTAGACCTCCATTCCCCAGTCCTCTGCCTGTCCACCTTCATCAGACCTTAGATTTGTGAACCATATAGAACTGTTGATCCAGAACCATACAGCCAACGTATAAACATCAGACATCTGACATACCTGGGCTGTCAAGTTTAAACCCCCTACTAATACCAACTACAAATAGGAACATCCATGGAACAAAGCCATCCATGTGGCTAATGCCCTCAAAAGAATATGTTGAACCAAAGCCAGGAGACTATGACACATCAAAAGCACAGCTACCCTACTACAGCAAGTCCTGAGTATCCAGATGCAACTGAAGCACAAGAAAGTGACTTTAACTGTCTCCTCCTCTCTCTCAATACTTCACAGTCCTACAAGACTTCAAGGAGATCTGTTAGAGGCATGGAAACAGGTAGGATAGCCACTCAAACAACAGCAGCAGATGGGGCCATCCAGGGGCCCAGTGACACTGGACTCTTCTTTCCTACTCATGAAAGCCCTTTCCCTTCCAGTCTGTACCTGCTTGGGGACATACCAGCCTGTCTTTCCTTCTCTCTGAACACCACTAAGTCCACAGTGTTCCCAGGAGATCATCCAGGACAACAGTCTACAGGGACCCCAGGAGATTTGCTGCAGCCAGGGCAATAGTCTGCAAGCCTCCAAGGAGATCTGCTGAACCCAGAGCAACAGTCTATAAGTCTTCCAGAAGATTGGCTACAGTTTGGACCCCAGATTGCCTAGGAGATATGTTGCAACAAAGGGACACAGGAGTCAGGCTCCAGACAGAGACAACTGGGCCAGCTAATACCAGCGATAACCAGATGATGAGAGGCAAGTGCAAGATCATAAGCAACAGAAGCCAAAATACTTTGACAGCATCAGAACCCAGATCTACCTACCATAGCACTAATGCACCTGAAAATCATGAAGCTGTCCTAAAATATCATCTCATGAATATATAGAGGCCTTTAAGGAGGACATAAATGACTCACTTTAAGAAATGCAGGAAAACATAGTTAAACAGGTAGAAGCCTTTAAAGAGGAAATAAACCTCTCAAAGAAATAAAGGAAAGCACAATCAAGCAGGTGAAGGAATTGAGCAAAGCAGTCCAAGACCTAAAAATGCAAGTAGAAACAATAAAGAGTCACAAATAGAGGCAAGCCTGGAAATGGAAAACCTAAGGAAAAGGTCAGGAGCTACAGATGCAAGCATAACCAACAGAATGCAAGAGATAGAAGAGGGAATCTCAGGTATAGAAGATAACCATAGAAGACATTGATATAACTGTCAAAGAAAATACAAAGCACACACACACACACACAAAAACAAAACAAAACAAAAAACTTGTAACCTAAACCCTCCAGGAAATTCAGGGCACAATGAAAACAAAACAAAACTAAACTAAACTAAGAATAATAGAAATGGGAGAGAGCAAAGTTTCCCAGATCAAAGGGAAAGAAAATTTTTCAACAAAATTATAGAAAACTTCCCCAACCTAAAGAAAGAGATGGCCATAAATGTACAAGAAGCCCACAGAACACCAAATAGATTGGACCAGAAAAGAAAATCCTCCAATTTCATAATCATCAAAACACTAAATTTGCAGAACAAAGAGAGACTATTAAAAGTTGTAAAGGGAAAAGGTTAAGTAACATATAAAGGTAGACCTATCAGAATTACACAAGACATCTCAATAGAGACTCTAAAAAGAAGATCTGGAACAGAGGTCATGAAAACCCTAAGAGAACACGAATGCCAGTGCAGGCTACTATATACAGCAAAACTCTAAATTATCATAGATGAAGAAACCAAAATATTCCAATACAAAACCAAATATATATAAGATTCTAGAAAGAAAGCTCCAACACAAGGATAGTAACTACACCATAGGAGAAACAAGAAATTAGTCATCTTCCAGCAAACCCAAAAGGAAAGAATCACACACATATAATTCCACCCCCAACACCCAAATAACAGAAACTAACAATAATATGTCTTTAGTATCTCTCAACATCAATGGACTCATATCCCCAATAAAAACACATAAGTTAACAAATTGGATATGCAAGCAGGATCCAGCATTTGCTGCATTTGAGAAATACACCTCAATGACAAAGATGGATACTTACTCAGAGTAAAAGGATGGAAAAAAAGTTTTTTTAAGTCAATATTTCAAAAGAAAGTGGTAATTACCATTCTAGTATACAATAAAATAGACTTTCAATCAAAAGGAATCAAACAATGTGGGGAAGAACACTTTATATTCATCAAAGGAAACATCCAACAAGATGAAATCTCAATTCAGAACATATGCCCTAAGTACAAGGGCATCTACATTCATGAAAGAAATTTTACTAAAGCTCAAAACACATTGAAACTCATACAATAATAGTGGGAGACCAAAACAACCCACTCTCAACAATGGACACGTCATTGAAACAGAAACAAAACAGAGACACAGTAAAGCTATGAGAAGTTATGAACCAAATGAATTTAACAAATATATACATTCCACCCTAAAAGAAAAGCACATGCCTTCTCAGCACCCTACAGTACCTTCTCCAAAATAGACGACACAAATGGTCAAAAAAAGCCTCAAGAGATACCAGAAGACTGAAATAATTCCAGCCATCCTATCAGATCCCCACAGACTAAGACTAGACTTCTGTAACAATAAAAACAGCAGAAACCCTACATGCCCATGGAAACTGAAAAACTCTCTACTCAATGATAACTTGGTTATAGAGGAAATAAAGAAAGAAATTAAAGACTTTCTAGAATTCAATTAAACCTAAGATTTTGATATTTGAATGGCTACTCCAACTTGTTTCTTGGGACCATTTACTTGGAAAATTGTTTTCCAGCCTATTACTCTGAGGCAGTGCTTGTCTTTGTCACTGAGATCTGTTTCCTGTATGCAGCAAAATGTTGGGTCCTGTTTACATATCCAGTCTGTTAGTCTATGTCTTTTTATTGGAGAATTGATTCTATTAATATTAAGATATATTAAGGAAAAGTGATTGTTGTTTCTTGCTATTTTTGTTGTTAGAGGTGGAATTATGTTCATATGGCTGTCTTCTTTTTAGTTTGTTAAAAGATCATTTTCTTGCTTTTTCTAGGGTATCCTTTAGCTTATTGTGTTGCATCTTTCCATTTATTATCCTTTGAAGGGATGGATTTGAGGAAATATATTGTGTAAATTTTTTTCTCATGGAATACCTTGGTTTCTCCATCTATGGTAACTGGAAGTTATGCTGAGTATAGCAGCCTGGGCTTGCATTTGTGTTCTCTTAGAGTCTGTATGACATCTGCCTGTGGGACTTTGAAAAGCAGCCTTTCTTCTGGTTGAGCTAGGTTCAAACCCTGGTGACCCAGCATCTATTCCTGAAAGAGACAGAGGCTGTTTGCTAGGTTCCCAGACACTAGGCTCCTGACAGGAGATCTCAGCTCTCCATAATTCTGTGGCCACCAGTCATGTAGGGCAATGTCTCAAGCCCCTCCACAGAGAACATGACCACAGATCATGTAGCTTCAAGACAGATATCCATTTTAATGAGTTACCTAAAGGCCTGAAGGGTGTAGCCAATAAAGCTCTAATTCCCAGACACTCCTCCCTTCAAACGATATTTAACTTCAGGCCTGCCCTGAGAAAGTGGTGTATGCTTTCATTTATACCCTCTGCCAACAACAAAGGCTTTAAAACCATGGATTGCCTCTTTTCATCTAGATCCACCATGTTGTATCCAGTCCTCAGGACACATCCAAATCAGTTCTCAGCTCTTCCATAGCATCCAGTGATATCTGAGGTGCCCAAGACTGAGAACCTGTTGGCCCAGCTTCCTCACAGCTTGGGGACCTACAAGCTGGCTTTCTCAGGTTCCCAAGGAAACTCAGACTGCAGTTCCCTACCCTGGGACCTGGATTCTGTGGCTTACCACAGCCCAGTGCCCACCCAGCAGCCAGTGGAGTGGGGTGGCCCAGTGGCCCTAGCCCTGGCCAGACCTGGGCCACCATTTTAACCGACATATGCCCAGAATCTTCTGGCTTCTATAGTCTCTGGAGAGAAGTTGAGTGTAATTCTGATAGGTCTGCCTTTATGTTACTTGACCTTTTCCCCTTACTGCCTTTAATATTCTTTCTTTGTTTTGTGCATTTGGTGTTTTGATTATTATGTGAAGGGAAGAATATCTGTTCTGGTCCAGTCTATTTGGAGTTCTGTAGGTTTCTCCTACGTTTATGGGTATCTCTTTCTTTAGGTTAAGGAAATTTTCTTCTATAATTTTATTGAAGATATTTACTGGCCCTTTGAGTTGGGAATCATTGCTTTCTTCTGTACCTATTGTCCTTAGGTTTGTTCTTCTCATTGTGCCCTGGATTTCCTGGCTACGTTGTGTTAGGAGCTTTTTGCATTTTGCATTTTCTTTGACTGCTGTGTCAATGTTTTCTGTGGTATCTTCTGTACCTGAGATTCTCTCTTCTATTTCCTGTATTCTGTTGGTGATGCTTGTACCTATGACTACTGATCTCTTTCCTAGGCTTTCTATTTCCAGAGATGTTTCCCTTTGTGATTTCTTTATTGTTTCTGCTTCCATTTTTTAGATCCTGGGTGGTTTTGTTCAATTCCTTCTCCTGTTTGGTTGTGTTTTCCTGTAATTCTTTAAGGGATTTTGGTGTTTCCTCCTTAAAGACTTCTGCCTGTTTACATATGTTCTCTTGTGTTTCTTTAAGAGAATTATTTATGTCTTTCTTAAAGTCCTCTATCTGCATCATGAGATGTGATTTTAAATACAAATCTTGCTCTTCCAGTATGTTGGGGTATTCAGGACTTGCTGAAATGTAAAGACTGGGTTCTGATGATGCCAAGCAGCTTTAGTTTCTGTTGATAAATTTCTTTTGCTTGGCTTTCACCATCTGGTAATCTCTGGTGTTAGTCTTGCTGTCTCTGGCTAGAGATTGTCCCTCCTTTCAGCCTGTAAACCTGTGCCAACCCTCTTGGGAGAGCAGCTGTCTTCTGGCAGGACCTGTGAGAGGGCTGTAGAATAGCAACAGCTTCTGGATGCAGATTGAGACTGAAAGGATCTTGTTTCAGCTGCTCTACTGTTCCAGTGCCCTGTGTACTCATGACCTGTCCAACTTTGGATAGTTACTGAAGAGAAAGTGGAGATATCACTTCTGAACCCAGGAGTGAGAGCACTTCTGTGAGACCAGATTTCTCCTGGCAGGATCTGTGTACAGAGGGCTGTGGAAGAGCCTTAGCTGAAGGGTGCAGATGATGACCAGAAAGATCCTGTCCCAGATGCTCCACTGTTCCTGTGCCCTCTGCACTCCTGGCTAGTTCTGTTTTGTGAGTGCAAAGAATTCTTAACAATAAAAATACTTTTGGGTAAAATCAGCATCCCTGACCTCAAGTCTACTACATAGCAATAGTGACAAAAACTGCATGGTCTTGGGACAAAGACAGGATGACCAATGTAATAAAATTGAAGACCAAGAAATCAGCTCACACTTATGGACACTTGATCTTCAAAAGAGAAGCCAAAAACATACACTGGAGGAAAAGAAAGCATCCTCAATAAATGTGGCTGGTCCAACTGCCAGTCTATTTTAGAATGACTTTAGATCCATGATTATCACCTTGACCAAAGCTCAAGTCCAAGTGGATCTAGGACCTCAACATAAAACCAGATACACTGTATTGAATAGAATACAAAGTGGGAAAGAGCCTCGAACTCCTTGGCACAGGGGGGAATTTCATAACAGAACTCAAATGGCTCGGGCCCTAAATTCAGCAATTGAAAAATGGGACATAAGGCAAAAGACACAGTAAATAGGAAAAATTGGCAACCCTCAGATTGGGGAAAAATCTTCACCAACTCCACATCTGATAGAGGGTTAATATCCAATATATAGGGACAACTCAAAAAGCTATTCTCCAAAAAGCCAAATAACTCAATCAACCAATGAGGTACAGAGCTAAATCGAGAATTCTCAACTGAGGAATCTCAAATGGCCAAGAGGCACTTAAAAAAAAAAGGTTCAATACACTTAGTTATCAGGGAATGAAAATCAAAATTACCCTAAGACCCAATCAGAATTGCTAAGATCAAAACTTCAGGCAACATTATATGCTGGAGACGATGTGGAGAAAAATGACTACTCCTCCATTGCTGGTGGTATTACAAGCTGGCACAACCACTTTGGAAATCAATCTGATAGTTCCTCAAAAAACTGGAAATATTTCTACATGAAGATCCTGCTATACAACTACTGGGCATATACCAAAAGATGCTCCCAGACATAACAAGGACTTGTGCTTCACCACGTTCATAGCAGCCTTAGTTATATTAGCCAGAAGCAGGTAACAACCCAGATATTCCTCAATAAAAGAATGGATAGAGAAAATATTTTACATCTACACAATGGAATACTACTCAGCTATTAAAAATGATGACATCATGATTTTTTTCAATATTTTTATTTTCTATATTCTTTGTTTACATTTCAAATGATTTCCCCTTTCCCGGATCCCCCTCCCCATATGTCCCATAAAACTTCTTCTCTCCATCCCTTCTCCAATCACCTCCCTCCTTTTTCTCTGTCCTTATATTCCCTTCCAATGCTAGATCAATTCTTTCCAGGATCAGGACCCTCTCCATACTTCTTCATGGGTGTCATTTATTATGCAATTTGTGCCTTGGGTATTCAGGGCTTCTGGGCTAATTAATATCCACTTATCAGAGATTGCATTCCATGTGTATTCTTTTGTAATTGGGTTACCTCACTTAGGATGATATTTTCCAGATCAAACCATTTGCCTAAAAATTTTGTGAATTCATTGTTTCTACTTGCTGAGTAGTATTCCATTGTGTAAATATACCACAATTTCTGTATCCATTCCTCCTATGAGGGGCATCTGGGTTCTTTCCAGCTTCTGGCTATTATAAATAAGGCTGCTATGAACATAATGGACTATGTGTCTTTATTGCATGCCTGGGAATTCTTTGGGTATCTGCCCAGGAGAGGTATAGCAGGGTCCTCTGGAAGTCTCATGTCCAGTTTTCTGAGGAACCTCCAGACTAATTTCCAAAGTGGTTGTACCATCTTAAAGCCCCACCAGCAGTGGAGGAGTGTTCCTCTTTCTCCACATCCTCGCCAACACCTGCTGTCTCCTGAGATTTTGTCCTTAGCCATTCTGACTGGTGTAAGGTGAAATCTCAGGGTTGTTTTGATCTGCATTTCCCTAATGACTAATGATGTTGAGCACTTCTTAAGGTGCCTCTCGGCCATCCAAATTTCTTTAGGTGAAAATTCTTTGTTTAGATCTGTATCCCATGTTTTAATAGGGTTATTTTGTTCCCTGGTGTCGAACTTCTTGAGTTCTTTGTATATATTGGATATTAGCCCTCTATCAGATGTGGGGTTGGTGAATATCCTTTCCCAATATGATGGTTCCCATTTTGTCCTTTTAACAGTGTCCTTTGCCTTACAGAAACTTTGTAATTTTATGAGGTCCCATTTGCCAATTCTTGATCTTAGAGCATAAGCTATTGGTGATCTGTTCAGGAATTTTACCCCTGTGCCCATGTCCTCAAGGGTCTTCCCCAGTTTCTTTTCTATTAGTTTCAGTGTGTCTGGTTTTACATGGAGGTCCTTGATCCACTTGGAGTGAAGTTTAGTACATGGAGATAAGAATGGATCAATTCGCATTCTTCTGCATGCTGACCTCCAATTGATCCAGCACCATTTGTTGAAAAGGCTATCTTTTTTCCACTGGATGTTTTTGGCTCCTTTGTCGAAGATCAAGTGACCAAAGGTGTGTGGGTTCATTTCTGGATCTTCAATTCTATTCCATTGGTCCACTTGTCTGTTACTGTGCCAATACCATGCAGTTATTAACACTATTGTTCTGTAGTACTGCTTGAGGTCAGGGATACTGATTCCCCCAGAATTTCTTTTGTTGTTGAGAATAGTTTTAGCTATCCTGGGTTTTCTGTTATTCCAGATGAATTTGAGAATTGCTTTTTCTATCTCTGTGAAGAACTGAGTTGGGATTTTGATGAGGATTGCATTGAATCTGTAGATTGCTTTGGGCAAGATGGCCATTTTAACTATATTAATCCTGCCGATCTACGAGCATGGCAGATTTTTCTATTTTCTGATGTCTTCGATTTCCTTCTTCAGAAACCTGAAATTATTGTCGTATAGATCTTTCACTTGTTTGTTTAGAGTCACACCAAGATACTTTATATTGTTTGTGGCTATTTTGAAGGGTGTCATTTATTTCCCTAACTTCTTTCTCAGCCTGCTTATCCTTTGAGTATAGGAAGGCAACTGATTTACTTGAGTTGATTTTATAACCAGCCACTTTGCTGAAGTTGTTTATCAGCTGTAGGAGTTCTCTGGTGGAAGTTTTCCGGTCACTTAAGTAGACTATCAAGTCATCTGCAAATAGTGATAATTTGACTTCTTCCTTTCCAATTTTATCCCCTTGACCTCCTTATGTTGTCTAATTGCTCTAGTTTGAACTTCAAGTACTATATTGAAAAGATATGGAGAGAGAGGACAGCCTTGTCTAGTCCCTGATTTTATAGTGGGATTGCTTCAAGTTTCTCTCCATTTAGTTTGATGTTGGCTACCGGTTTGCTGTATATTGCTTTAACAAAGTTTAGTTATGGGCCTTGAATTCCTGTTCTTTCCAATACCTTTAGCATGAAAGGATGCTGGATTTTGTCAAATGCTTTTTCTGCATCTAATGAGATGATCATATGGTTTTTTCTTTGAGTTTGTTTATGTAGTGGATAGCATTGATGGATTTCCTTATATTAAACCATCCCTGCATCCCTGGGATGAAGGCTACTTGATCATGGTGGATGATCGTTTTGATGTGTTCTTGGATTCAGTTGGCAAGAATTTTATTAAGTATTTTTGCATCAATATTCATGAGAGAAATTGGCCTGAAGTTCTCTTTCTTTGTTGGATGTTTGTGTGGTTTTGGTATCAGCGTAATTGTGGCTTCATAGAACGAATTGGGTAGAGTTCCTTCTGTTTCTATTTTGTGGAATAGTTTGAAGAGTATTGGTGTTAGGTCTTCTATGAAGGTCTGATAGAACTCTGCACTGAAGCCATCTGGTCCCATGATTTTTTTGGTTGGGAGACTTTCTCTGACCCTTTATATTTCTTCAGGTGTTATGGGACTGTTTAATTGATCTATTTGATCCTTATTTAGTTTTGGTGTCAGATATCTGTCCAGGAAACTGCCCATTTCCTCCAGATTCTCCGGTTGTGTTGAGTATAGGCTTTTGTAGTAGGATCTAATGATTTTTTTGAATTTCCTCAGTTTCTGTTGTTATATCTCCCTTTTCATTTCTAAGTTTGTTAATCTGGATACTGTCTCTGTGTCCTTTGGTTAGTTTGGCTAAGGGTTTATCTATCTTGTTGATTTTCTCAAATAACCAGCTCCTGGTTTTGTTGTTTCTTTGTATGGTTCTCTTTGTTTCTACTTGATTGATTTCGGCCCTGAGTTTGATGATTTCCTGCCTTCTACTCCTCCTGGGTGAAATAGCTTCTTTTTGTTCCAGGGCTTTCAGGTGTGTCATTAAGCTGTTAGTGTATACTCTCTCCATTTTCTTTTTGGAGGCACTCAGGGCTATGAGTTTTCCTCTTAGCACTGCTTTCATTGTGTCCCATAGATTTGTGTATGTTTTGTCTTCATTTTCATTATGTTCTAAAAAGTCTTTAATTTCTTTCTTTATTTCTTCCTTGACCAAGGTATCATTGAGTAGAATATTACTCAGTTTCCATGTGTATCTGGGGTTTCTGTTGTTTTTGTTGCTATTGAAGACCACTTTTACTCCATAGTGATCTGAGAGGAGGCATGGGATTAGTTTGATCTTCTTATATTTGTTGAGGTCTGTCTTGTGACCAATTATATGGTCTATTTTGGAGAAGGTACCATGAGGTGCTGAGAAAAAGGTATATTCTTTTGCTTTAGGATAGAATGTTCTATATATATCTGTTAAATCTAATTGGTCCAAAGCCTCAATTAGTTTCATTGTGTCCCTGTTTAGTTTCTGTTTTCCTGCTCAGTCCATTGAGGAAAGTGCAGTGTTGAAGTCACCCACAATTATTGGGTTAGGTACAATGTGTGCTTTGAGCTTTAATAAAGTTTCTTTTATGAATGAGGGTGCCCTTGCATTTGGTGCATAGATGTTCAGGATTGAGAGTTCTTCTTGTTGTATTTTTCCTTTGACCAGCAAGAAGTGTCCCTCAGAGTCTCTTTTGATGACTTTGGGTTGAAAGTCAATTTTATCTGATATTGAAATGGCTACTCCAGCTTGTTTCCTGAGACCATTTGCTTGTAAAATTGTCTTCCAGCCTTTTACTCTAAGGTAGTGTTTGTCTTTGACCCTGAGGTGTGTTTCTTGTATGCAGCAAAATGTAGGGTCCTGTTTACACATCCAGTCAGTTAGTCTGTGTCTTTTTATTGGGGCACTGAGTCCATTGATGTTCAGAGATATTAAGGAATAGTGATTGTTACTTCCTGTGATTTTTGACGTTATTTTTTAAATTTGATTGCTTAACTTCTTTTGGGTTTGATGAAACGTTACTATCTTGCTTTTTCCAGGGTGAAGTTTCCCTCCTTGTATTGCTGTTATCCTCCTATTATCCTTTGTAGGGCTGGGTTTGTGGATAGATATTGGGTAAACTTGGTTTTGTCATGGAATATCTTAGTTTCTCCATCTACGGTGATTGAGAGTTTTGCTGGATATCGTAGTCTTGGCTGGCATTTGTGTTCTCTTAGAGTCTGCATGAGATCTGCCCAGGATCTTCTAGCCTTCATAGTCTCAGGTGAAAAGTCTGCTGTGATTCTGATAGGTCTTCCTTTATAAGTTACTTGGCCTTTTTCTCTTACTGCCTTTAATATTCTTTCTTTCTTTAGTACATTTGGTGTTTTGATTATTATGTGATGGGAAGTATTTCTGTTCTGGTCCAGTCTTTTTGGAGTTCTGTAGGCTTCTTGTATATTCATGGGCATCTCTCTCTTTAGGTTAAGGAAGTTTTCTTCCATAATTTTATTGATGTTATTTCCTGGCCCTTTAAGTTCTAAATCTTCACCCTCATTCATACCTATAATCCTGAAGAGATTAACCACACTCAAGAAATCATAAGGAATAAATAGCAACAAAATAATGGCAATCACTACACATTGTTCACTGATAACTCTCAACATCATTGGTCTCAAACTTCCAACACAAAAGACAAAGAATAACAAATTAGATTCAATACTAGAACTGACTTTTCTACTGCATCCAAGTAGAAGTACTTAACATCAAAGGTCCAAATCACCTCTCAGTAAAAAGATGGAAAACAATATTTTGAACAAATCGACTCAAGAAATAAGCTGGTGTAGGTATTTTAATATCTGGCAAAATAGACTTCAAACCAAAACTTATCAGAAAATATAGGGAATGATATGTATACCCATGAAAGAAAAAATCCACCAAGAAGATATCAAAATTCTAAAGATTTAAGCACCAAATGCAATGGTCACCATGTTCATAAAAGAAACACTGCTATAGGTTAGGTCACAAATTGACCCCAATACAGTAATAGTGTGTTACATCTAGAATCTAACTTCACAAATAGACATGACCTCCAGACAAAACCTAATCAATGAATTACTGGAGTGAAATGACATCATGAATGACATAGAGCTAGCATTTATTTATTTATAAAACATGTCTCCAAAACACAAAAGAATATACTATCTGTTTGGAACTCAGGGAACATTCTACAAAATTAACCACATAGTTTGACACAAAGCAATTCTCAGCAGATGCAAGAAAATTTAATTAACACTCTAAATCTTTTTTTTTTAATTTTTCATTCTTTGCTTACATTCCAAATGATTTCCCCTTTCCCAGGTACCCCCTCCCCATATGTCCCATAAGCCCTTTTCCCTGAGCCCATTCCCAGGTCAAATTCCTCCCACTTCTCTGTCCTGGTAATCCCCAACATTGCTGCATCAAGCCTTTCCAGGACCAGGGCCCTCTCCTTCCTTCTACTTGGGAATAATTTCATATGTTAATTGTGTCTTGGGTATTCAGAGCTTCTGGGCTATTAGTGACTTTTATTATTAATTATTATTAATAGTCACTATTAGTGACTATTATTCACTTATTAGTGACTGTATTTCATGTGTGTTATTTTGTGATTGGGTTACCTCACTTAGGATGATATTTTCCAGTTCAAACCATTTGCCTAAGAATTTCATGAATTCATTGTTTTTAATTGCTGAGTAGTATTCCATTGTATAAATATACCACATTTTCTGTATCCATTCCTCCATTGAGGGATATCTGGGTTCTTTCCAGCTTTTGGCTATTATAAATAATGGTGCTGGTTCAACTGGAGGTCAGCTTACAGAAGAATGCAAATTGATACATTCTTTTCTCCTTGTACTAAGCTCAACTCCAAATGGATCAAGGACCACCACATAAAACAGACACACTGAAACCAATAGAAAAGAAACTGGGGAAGACCCTTGACGACATGGGCACAAGGAAAAAGTTCCTGAACCAATAGCTTATGCTCTAAGATCAAGAATTGACAAATGGGACCTCATAAAGTTACAAAGTTTCTGTAAGGCAAAGGACACTGTCAACAACCAACAAATTGGGAAAAGATCTTCACCATCTGTACATCCGACAGAGGGCTAATATCCAATATATACAAAGAACTCAAGAAGTTAGAACCCCAGAGAGCCAAATAAGACTATTAAAAATGGGGTGCAGAGCTAAACAAGGAATTTTCACCTGAAGAATTTCAAATGACTGAGAAACACCTTAAGAAATGTTCAACATCATTTGTCATTAGAAAAAAGCAAATCAAAACAACCCTGAGATTTTATCTCACACCAGTCAGAATGGCTAAGATTAAAAGCTCAGGAGACAGCAGGTGTTAGTGAGAATGTGGAGAAAGGGGAACACTCCTCCACTGCTGGTGGGATTGTAAGCTGGTACAACCACTCTGGAAATCAGTCAGGTGTTTCCTCAGAAAACTGGGCATGACACTTCCGCAGGACCCTGTTATACCATTCCTGGGCATATACCCAGAGGATTCCCTGCATGCAATAAGGACACATGCTCCACTATGTTCATAACACTCTGAATCTTATCTGATGACCATGGAATATAAGTAGATATCAACAAAAAATAGAAACAACAAAAAACGTATATACTCATAGAAACTGAACAATTCAGTACTGAACTGAAAAGGGGAACAAAAGTTACAACAGAAATTATGATAGAAATATAAGACATTTTATAATTGAATAAAAGTGAGAACACAACATATCTAAACTTATTCGATGCAATGAAGGCTGTACTAAGAGACATGTTAATGGCAGGCACTAAGAGTCTATATTTAAAAGAATGGGAAAAACTTACAGTAATAACTGAACAGCACACTTGAAGCTCTAGAACAAAGAAAGAAGAATTTCTACCCTAAAGGACAACATGGCAAGAAATAAACTCAGGCCTGAAATCAGTAAAATTGAAACAAACTATCAAACTAACAAATTAAGCAGTATAAAGAATCAATTAAAAGAGTTGGTTAAGAAAAATAAATAAAATTGGGAAACTCTTAGCGTGCACAACTAAAGGGCAAAGACAGTATCTAAATTAACTTTAGGGATGAAAGAGAAGGCACAGCAAGCTACACCAAGGAAATCCAAAGAATTTGGTGGACATATTTCTAAAAACCTGTATGCCACAAAGTTGAAAAATTTTAAAGAAACAGCCAACTTTTTTGGCATATATATCACTTACCAAAGCTAAATCAAGATGACATGAACACTTTAAACACACCAGAAACCTTAATGAAATAGAAACAGTAATTAAAAGTCCCTCAACAACAACAAAGTTCAGTGTCATATGTTTTTAGACCAGAATTTTACCAGACTTTCCAAGAATAATTAATACCAATATTTCTTAAATCATTCTGTAAAATAGAAGCAGAAAGAATTGCCCTGTTATGTTCATGAGGCCATAATTGCCCTGTTGTTTAAACCACATAAAGCCCCAATAGTGAAAGAGAACCCTTATGGACATAACTGCAAAACTTCCCAATAAAATGCTCCCAAATGGGATACAGAAACACACCAAAATATAATACATCTACAATAATGCGTAGGCTTCATCTAAAAGATGCAAGAAAGGTTCAACATAAGTAAATTGATAAATGTTATCCAACACGGAAACACTGATATACAAAACCTCGTGATGATCTCATTAACTAATGAAAAAGTCTTTGATGAAATTCATCACCCCTGCATTATTAACATCTTGGAAAGACTAGGGATATAAATAACATGCCTCAACATAAAGTTAATTTACAGAAAAATTCACAGCCTAAAAGAAGAGAAACTTGAAACATATCCATTAAAATTATGGACAATACAAGGTTTTCCACTCTCTCCAAACATACTTAATATAGTACTTGAAATCTTAGCTATGCAACAAGACAATTAACTCTAATAGCTCTAGAGCATAGTAACAGTAAAGAAAAAAAGTATCTTTATCTGCAGAGGCTACTATTTTATACATAAATGATCCTAAAAATTACACTAGGGTGATCCTAAAAAACCACTTTCAGCAAAGTAACAGTGTTCAAAATTAACATAAAAAGATGATTAGATTTCCTATATACAAACAACAAATGAACTGAGAAAAAAAACATAAAAAAAAAAAAACAACACCTTCTACAATAGCCTCATAAAATACCTTAGAATAACTTTAACCTAGCAAATGAAAATTTCTGTTGGGCAAAGGGCAGCATCACTCAGCCAAAGTGGAGGGCTAGAGAATAGGAAAATACTTTTACAGCTATACCTGATAGAGAGATATTTTGTAAAAATATTTTTAAATTGAAAAAATCTAGACATTAAGACAACAAATGATCCAACAAAAACTGATGTACATATCTACACAGAGAAATCTCAAAAACGTAAATTCAAGTGTCTGAGATGCACTTAGAGAAATGTCATTTGATCTAAGGTCTCTCCCTTTGAATCCTGAGAGTATGCCACCTCCCAGGTTTCTGGTATATTCTGGAGGGCACCCCTACCTCCTATCTCCCAAGGTTGCTTATTTCCATTCATTATGCTGACTCAGGGCTTCAGTCCTTTTCCCTCATGCAATATGAGATCATGATCCCCTCTCACCCATCCCCTTTCCCTCTCAGGTCCCTCCTTCACTTCCCCCTTGTGGTTATTTTCTTCTTCCTCCCAAGTGGGACTGAGGCATTCTCACTTGGGCCTTTCAGCTTGTTGAACTTTTTTGAGTCCTATGGACTATATCTTGCCTATTCTGTACTTTTTTTTCTTGCAAATATCCACTTAGTTGTAAGTACATACCAGACATGTCCTTTGGGGTCTGAGTTAACCTAACTCAGGACTATATTTTCTAGTTCCATCCATTTGCATGCAAAACTCAGTATGTCCTCATTCTCAATAGCTGAGTAGTATTCCATTGTGTAAATGAACCACATTTTCTGTATCCATTCTTCTGTCATGGGACATCTGGGTTGTTTACAGCTTCTGGATATCACAAAGAAGGCTGCTATGAACATAGTGGAACACATGCCCCTGTGGCATGGTGGGGCATCTTTTGGGTATATTCCCAAGAGTGGTATATCTGGGTCTTCAGGAAGATCTATTTCCAATTTTGTAAGGAACCTTCAGATGGATTTCCCCCAGTGATTGTACCAGTTTTCAGTTCCACCAGCAATAGAGGTGTGTTCCTCTTTCTCCACATACTCTCCAACATGTGCAGTCACCTGAGATTTTGATCTTAGCCATTCTGACTGGTGTGAGGTAGAATCTCAGGGACATTTTGATTTGCATTTCCCTAATGACTAAGGATGTTGAACCTTTCTTTAGGCATTCCTCGGCCATTTGAGATTCATCTGTTGTGAAATCTTGGTTTAGTTCTAATTTGATTTTTAGTTTGTTTTTTTTGGTAGTTAGATTTAGATGAAATGCCCTACATTGGGGATAGGGAACTTGTAGAGCCCGCCTCCAGCAGAAAGACAGGGCATCAAGTGAGGAAGGGGGTTGCCATGCAGCAGTCAAAATTCTGACCCATAATTGTTCCTGTCTGAAAGCACTGAAGGGATGGAAATGGAGAGGAGCCTGTGGAAAAGAAGGTCCATTGACAGGCTCAAAGTGTAGTCCAGCTCAAGGGTGGCCCCAAGGCCTGACACTATTACTGAGGCTATGGAGCACTCACAAAAAGGGACCTAGCATGACTGCACTCTGAAAAACCCAGCAAGCAGCTAAAAGAGTCAGATGCATATATTTGCACCCAACTCATGTGCAGAAGCTGAGGAGGAGGGCAAGCCTGTAAGAAAACCAGCAGTCTCAGTTAACCTGGACCATCAGCCAAGCAGCATACACTAGCTGATATGAGGCCCCAACACATACATAGCAGAGAACTGCCAGGTCGGGAGTTAGTCAGAGAAGATGCACCTAACCCTCAAGAGACTAGACGTCCCAGAGAGTTTAGAGGTCTGGTGGGTGTGGAGGAGAAATAAGATATGGTACAGTGGGAAGGTAGATTGGGAGGGGAATAAAATCTGGAGTTTAAAATAAATTAATTAAAAAATAAATATCATTTGAAATATAAATAAATAATATAACCAATTAATTAAAAAAGAAATGCTAATTTTTTTCTTTTATATTTTATTTTATTTTAATTTGGTGTATTCTTTATTTACATTTCAAATGATTTCCCCTTTCCTGGCTCCCCACTCGCAAAAGTCCCATAAGCCCTCTTCCCTCCCCCTGTTCCTCATCTACTTCTTCCCACTTCTCTGTTCTGGTATTCCCCTATACTGCTGCACTGAGTCTTTCCTGAACCAGGGGCCACTCCTCCGTTCTTCTTGGACATCATTTAATATGTGGATTATGTACTGGGTATTCAAAGCTTCTAGGTTAATATCCACTTATCAGTGAGTGCATACCATGATTGATCTTTTGAGACTGGGTTACCTCACTTAGTATGATGTTCTCCAGCTCCATCCATTTGTCTAAGAATTTCATGAATTTATTATTTCTAATGGCTGAATAGTAGTACTCCATTGTGTAGATATACCACATTTTTTTGTATCCATTCCTCCATTGAGGGACACCTGGGTTCTTTCCAGCTTCTGGCTACTACAAATAGGGCTGCTATGAACATAATGGAGCATGTGTCCTTATTGCATGCTGGGGAATCCTCTGGGTATATGCCAAGGAGTGGTTTTAGCAGGGTCCTCTGGAAGTGTCATGCCCAGATTTCTGAGGATCCGCCAGACTGATTTCCAAAGTGGTTACACCATCTTGCAATCCCACCAGCAGTGGAGGAGTGTTCCTCTTTCTCCACACCTGCTGTCTCCTGAGTTTTTGACCTTAGCCATTCTGACTGGTGTGAGGTGAAATCTCAGGGTTGTTTTGATTTTCATTTCCCTAATGATTAATGATGTTGAACATTTCTTAAGATGCTTCTCAGCCCTCTGAAGTTCTTCATGTGAAAATTCTTTGTTGAGCTCTGTACCCCACTTTTTAATGGGGATATTTGGTTCTCTTGGTTCTACCTTCTTGAGTTCTTTGTATATATTAGATATTAGCCCTCTGTTGGATTTCTGGTTTGTGAAGATCCTTTCCAAATCTGTTGGTTGATGTTTTGTCCTTTTGATAGTGTCCTTTGCCTTACAGAAACTTTGTAGTTTTATGAGGTCCCATTTGTCTATTCTTGATCTTAGAGCATAAGCTATTGGTGTTCTATTCAGGAACTTTTCCCCTGTGCCCATATCTCCAAGGGTCTTCCCCAGTTTCTTTTCTATTGGTTTCAGAGTGTCAGGTTTTATGTGGAGGTCCTTGATCCATGTGGAGCTGAGCTTAGTACAAGGAGATAAGAATGGATCGATTCGCATTCTTCTGCATGCTGACATCCAGTTGAACCAGCACCATTTGGTGAAGAGGCTATCTTTTTTCCACTGGATGCTTTCAGCTCTTTTGTCGACGAACAAGTGACTATAGGTGTGTGGGTTCACTTCTGGATCTTCGATCCTATTCCATTGATCCACTTGCCTGATATTGTACCAATACCATGCAGTTTTTATCACTATTGCTCTGTAGTAAAGTTTGAGGTCTGGGATACTGAATCCTCCAGAAGTTCTTTTACTGTTGAGAATAGTTTTAGCTATCCTGGGTTTTTTGTTATTCCAGATGAATTTGAGAATTGCTCTTTCTAGCTCTATGAAGAACTGGGTTGCGATTTTTATGGGGATAGCATTGAATCTGTAGATTGCCTTTGGCAAGATGGCCATTTTATCTATATTAATCCTGCCAATCCACAAGCTTGGAAGATTTTTCCATTTTCTGAGATCTTCTTTGATTTCCTTCTTCAGAGATCTGAAGTTCTTGTCATATAGGTCTTTCACTTGTTTGGTTAGCGTCACACCAAGATACTTTATACTGTTTGTGGCTATTTTGATGGGTGTCATTTCCCTCATTTCTTTCTCAGTCTGCTTATCCTTTGAATATATAAAGGCTACTGATTTTCTTGAGTTGAATTTGTAGCCAGCCACTTCGCTTAAGTTGTTTATCAGCTGTAGGAGTTCTCTATTAGAGTTTTTTGGGTCACTTAAGTATACTATCATAATATCTGCAAATAGTGATAGTTTGACTTCTTCCTTGCCAATTTGTATCACTTTGACCTGCTTATGTTTTCTAATTGCTCTAGCTAGGACTTCAAGAACTATACGGAAAAGATATGGAGAGAGGGGGCAGCCTTGTCTATTCCCTGATTTTAGTGAGATTGCTTCAAGTTTCTCTCCATTTAGTTTGATGTTGGCTGCTGGTTTGCTGTATATTGCTTTTACTATGTTTAGATATGGGCATTGAATTCTTGCCCTTTATAAGATGTTAAGCATGAAAGGATGTTGAATTTTGTCAAATGCTTTTTCAGCATCTAATGAAATGATCATGTGGTTTTTTTCTTTGAGTTTGTTTATGTAGTGGATAACATTGATGGATTTCCGTATATTGAACCATCCCTGGGATGAAGCCTACTTGATCATGGTGGATGATTGTTTTGATGTGTTCTTGGATTCGGTGGGCAAGAATTTTATTGAGTAGATATATACCACATTTTTTTGCATCCACTCTTCTGTTGAGGGATACCTGGGTTCTTTCCAGCATCTGGCAATTATAAATAGGGCTGCTATGAACATAGTAGAACATGTATCCTTATTACATGGTGGGGAGTCTTCTGGGTATATGCCCAGGAGTGGTATAGCAGGATCTTCTGGAAGTGAGGTGCCCAGTTTTCGGAGGAACCGCCAGACTGATTTCCAGAGTGGTTGTACCAATTTGCAACCCCACCAGCAGTGGAGGACTGTTCCTCTTTCTCCACACCCTCTCCAACACCTGCTGTCTCCTGAATTTTTAATCTTAGCCATTCTGACTGGTGTAAGATGAAATCTTAGGGTTGTTTTGATTTGCATTTCCCTAATGACTAATGAAGTTGAGCATTTTTTAAGATGCTTCTCCGCCATCCGAAGTTCTTCAGGTGAGAATTCTTTGTTTAACTCTGTACCCCATTTTTTAATAGGGTTGTTTGGTTTTCTGGAGTCTAACTTCTTGAGTTCTTTATATATATTGGATATTAGCCCTCTATCTGATGTAGGATTGGTGAAGATCTTTTCCCAAAGTACTATTCAGCCATTAGAAGCAATGAATTCATGAAATTCTTAGGAAAATGGATGGAGCTAGAGAATATCATACTAAGTGAGGTAACCCAGACTCAAAAGGTGAATCATGGTATGCACTCAATAATAAGTGGATATTAACCTAGAAAACTGGAATACCCAAAACATAATCCACACATCAAATGAGGTACAAGAAGAAAGGAGGAGTGGCCCCTGGTTCTGGAAAGACTCAGTGAAACAGTATTCAGCAAAACCAGAACGGGGAAGTGGGAAGGGGTGGGTGGGAGGACAGGGGAAGAGAAGGGGGCTTACGGGACTTTCGGGGAGTGGGGGGGCTAGAAAAGGGGAAATCATTTGAAATGTAAATAAATTATATCGAATAAAAAAAAGAAAAAAAAGAATTTTATTGAGTATTTTTGCATCAATATTCATAAGGGAAATTGGCCTGAAATTCTCTTTCTTTGTTGGATCTTTGTGCGATTTTGGTATCAGCATAATTGTGGCTTCATAGATGGAGTTGGGTAGTGTTCCTTCTGTTTCTATTTGGTGGAATAGTTTGAAGAGTACTGGTGTTAAGTCTTCTTTGAAGGTCTGATAGAATTCCGCACTAAAACCATCTGGTCCTGTGCTTTTTTTGGACAGTAGGCTATCTATGACCCCTTCTATTTCTTTAGGGGTTATGGGTCTGTTGAGATGATCTACTTGATCCTGATTTAATTTTGGTATTTGGTATCTGTCTAAGAAATTGTCCATTTCCTCCAGATTCTCCAGTTGGGTTGAGTATAGGCATTTTTAGTAGGATCTGGTGATTTTTGTATTTCCTCAGTTTCTGTTGTAATATCTCCCTTTTCATTCCTAATTTTGTTAATTTGGATACTGTCTCTGTGCCCTTTGGATAGTCTGGCTAAGGGTTTATCTATCTTGTTGATTTTTTCAAAGAACCAGCTCCTGGTTTTGTTGATTCTTTGTATGGATCTCTTAGTTTCTACTTGATTGATTTCAGCCTTGACTTTGATGATTTTCTGTCTTCTTCTCCTCCTGGGTGAATTAGCTTCATTTTGTTCCAGGGCTTTCAGTTGTTCTGTTAATCTTCTAGTGTATGCACTCTCTAATTTCCTTTTGGAGGCACTCAAAGCTATGAGTTTTCCTCTTAGCTCTGTTTTCATTGTGTCTCATAGATTTGTGTATGTTGTGCCATCATTTTTCATTAAATTTTAAAAGGTCTTTGATTCTTTTCTTTATTTCTTCCTTGATCAAGGTATCATGGAGTAGAGTATTGTTCAGTTTCCATGTGTATTTCAGTTGTTTTTATTGTTATTAAAGACCACTTGTATTCCATAGTGTTATGATAGGAAGCATGGGATTATTTCTATCTTCTTATATTTATTGAGGTCTGTCTTGTGACCAACTATATGATTGATTTTGGAGAAGGTACCATGAGGTGCTGTGAAAAAGGTATATTCTTTTGCTTTGGGATGAAAAGTTCTATATATCTGTTAAATCTAATTGCTCAAAAACTTTAATTAGTTTGACTGTCTCCCTGTTTAGTTTCTGTTTTCCTGATTGGTCCATTGATGAGAGTGGAGTGTTGAAGTCACCCACAATTATTGTGTTAGGTGCAATGTGTGCTTAGAGCTTTAGTAAAGTTTCTTTTATGAATGAGGGCGCCCTTGTATTTGGAGCATAGATGTTCAGGATTGAGAGTTCTTCTTGTTGGATTTTTCCTTTGACCAGCAAGAAGTGTCCTTCCATGTCTGTTTTGATGACATTAGGTTGAAATTCAATTTTATCTGATATTAGAATGGCAACTTCTTCTTGTTTCCTGAGACCATTTGCTTGTAGAATTGTCTTCCAGCCTTTTACTCTAAGGTAGTGTTTGTCTTTGACACTGAGGTGTGTTTCCTGTATGCAGCAAAATGTAGGGTCCTGTTTATGTAACAAGTCTGTTAGTCTATGTCTTTTTATTGGGGAATTGAGTCCATTGATGTTAAGAGATATTAAGGAGTAGTGGTTATTGCTTCCTATCATTTTTTATGTTAATTTTATACTTGTGTGGCTATCTTCTTTTGGGTTTGATGAAAGAAGTTTAATATCCTGCTTTTTTCAGGGTATAGTTGCCCTCGTTGTAATGATGTTTTCCCCCAAAATTTTTGATCATCTGGAAAATACAAATCAAAACTACTTTGAGAGTTCATCTTATACCATTGTGGTAGCCAAGAGCAATAAAATTAATGACAGCTCAAGCTGGTAAGAAAGTGAAGTAAGGAGAATACTAATCCAAATACTACTGATCTGCTAAAGGAACATAGGAATGAAATGACTCCTATATTCTACTATACTCAAGAGATCAGTGTCATGCTCAACCATCTTTAAAGAAGCTTCCTCCTCAAGTAGATGGTAAGAAATAAAGAGATCCACAGCTGAACAATGTGAAGCTAGTGAGAAATGTTGAAACACTAAGTCCTAATGGGGATGTCTTCTTTAAATTCCTTCTCTCAGGGCTCAGGAAAACCCATGGAAATGGAGGCAGTAAGACTGTAAGAAGAAGAGGGGATGAAGGGCACCAATTAAATGGGGCCCTTTAAACACAACAGGACCATTGCACATGTGAACAGGCTGTGGCAGTACCCTTTTTGAAAGTTCTTTATGACAAAATGCTTTCTCTTACAGGTCTTTTGGATATATATTATGGTGTCCAGTTTTATGTGTGTCTTTGTCCATATATGTTTTCTGTGCTTTTTCACTGACTGTTTTTTTTTCTGCTTGTTCATTTCTTTTGTCATATTCTGGTTTGTTTGAATAATAATAATGATGATGATGATGATGATGATGATGATGATGATAACATGCTATTTTGTTTTCTAATGAAAGATAGACAGAAATGATGTAGATTTGAGTGGGAGGTAAAATCAGGAGGATCTGGAATGAGTTGAGAGAGGAAAAACTGTAATCAAATTGTTTTGGATGAAAATATCTATTTTCATTAAAATTGAATAAAAATACTTGGCATACATATTTTCCAGAAAGTTTTAATCTTAAAGATTTCCGCCAAAAAATCAGATGCTATTCTGATGTTCCTATCATTACTTTACCTTTTTGTCTTATAGCTTCTATTTATTCTGCCTTTTTTGTACTTTAATATGTTCTGAGAATGATATTTTTCTAGTCTGTCTGTTGCTTTGTTGGTCTCATTTACTTGGACTGGCTTTTTTTTTTTTTTTTTTTGGTCTAAGAAATTTTCTTCTACATTCTTACTGAAGATATTTCTATGCCTTTGTTAACATATTATTCTTCTATGTACATAATTCAAATGTCAGTTCTTCTCTTGATGTCCCAGAGTTCTCACAAATTTTTCATATGTGTTTTAAAATCTCTCATTCACTTTCACTAAATGATCGAATTTCTCCTATCCTAAGAATTTTGAAAATCTGCTATTCTATGTGAACAGACACTTTTCAAGATCCAGCACATTTCTTACTGTTCCTCCTCTGTTTATCCTACTTTCTGGCTTGGTAAGTCATTTTTTTACATTGAATAAGCTCTATTTACCCCAAAGTTTAGGATACTGGATCTTGGGAACCTGGGATGTATATTTCTGTGTTGATCCTCAAGTTCAAGCTCATACTTTCAGGGTAGGTTATGCTACTTGTATTTGTTTCTGCACCATTCTCTTTAATGATGCAATTTTCATTTGGTGGGTGGGTGTTGCTACCTGCACAATGTACATGACTCCACAAGATCCTTAGTTGGTAGGGGTAATAGCTGGCCAAACTCTGAGTACTTAATCTGTTATGGAAGGTCAACAACAATTTAGTTTTTCATTTTTTGTCTTTTAACATTTTCCTCCCCCATTGTCATTGATATACTATACGTCAACCATGCTTTGGAATTTACTAATCTAAGCATAATGTGTGTTTTTCCACACAATGTTCATCTTATCTAGAATGGGTTTTTTACAAGCTTCTGTTTTCTCACGATGAGGTACCTCAAATCCCTCTGAAAAATCTTTAACCATTCTTTCATTCTGAATTAGTCACTGACCTTGATATCTTGATAGGAGCACAATTTTGGAAATGGTTGCCAACATGTCCAACTTTTTCAAAGATTACGAACCCCTCCTTTACATAAACTGCATCCTATGTATTACTGTAATCAACATCTCACACATTGAATGTGCTGAGAATATGCTAGAGGAAATACAGAAGAAAGAAAGGCAGGGAAAGATTTAAAAGGTTTAAAGAAGAGCAAGGAAAGAAACAGGAAGAAGGAAAGGAGTGATGAGAGAATGAGGACGGGAAGGAAAGGGGAAGACATGAAGGCATAGATGTGGGTTTTTATTAGAGAAAAAAAGACTTATTTTGTAATACCATGTATTAACTATAGGATCTTGTATTATTGCTTAGCTATAAGATAGCACAATTACAGTTTTTATCTCTAATTTGAATTAAGGCAGATCATTTTCTTTGTGGACTTTGGCTTACATAGTTGTGAAAGGGAAGATATATAGATAACATGTAATACCATAGACATGGGCAACCATGGTAAAGATTTGAAGTGTGAGAGCATTGAGTAGAAAATTTTATGAGAGCCACAGTCTGTGATTAGCGACCTTGAAGGGAAAGGCAGGAGCCTATATGTCCCTCATTTTCCTTCAGAACTTGAGAACAAGCTTCATTTCTTTAATTTACAAATATTCAAGGGGATATGAGTATCATTTTCATATCATATGAACTAGCCTTTGGTTTGATGTAGCGTTAGGAGTCAAGGAGGAAGTCACTAGATGACACAATTAAGTTATTCTGAATGTGCAAGTGTGAGTGAGGACTTGTCAACTTTTATTTGTCTAAGGAAAGAGTGCAGAAGCGTGTGGTATGATTTCTTGCAGATGAAAAGAAGAGGAGTATACATATCTGTAAGTTAATATGGGAAGGTTGGGAAAAGAGAGAGAAAAAAGGAATTGTGTTTTAAAATATATTGATAGAGGTATTTATTTTCAAAAAGGAAAATGTGATATTATTCTGTTTTCTGTATTGTCCAAGAGAAGATTTGTTTGAAGATCTGCTGTGACTCTTTTAAATGACAGGGAAAACCTTGAGTGGGTAAAAATAAGAAAGAAAATCAGTAGAGTGATGCTTGAGTAAGAGCTCATGCATGATTCATGTGGATCACTGAATAAACTGGAGCTCCGGTCTTGGACAGGAACAATGGGGGAAAATAAAATATCCATAATGTTCCAGGAAACATAACTATAAACACTGAAAGTACAGAAAACTGCAATTCAGGCAACACAAGGAGATCCTTTTTTCTTTCTTTCTTTCTTTTTATTATTTTCTATATTCTTTGTTTACATTCCAAATGATTTTCCCTTTCCCGTTTCCCCCTTCCCCATAATTCCCATAAGCCATCTTCCCTCTGCCAGTTCCCCAATCAACACCATCCCACTTCTCTGTCCTGGCAATCCCCTACAATGCTGCATCAAGTCTTTCCAATACCACAGCCCTCTCCTTCCTTTTTCTTGGTAATGATTTGATGTGTGAGTTGTGTCTTAGGTATTCAGAGCTTCTGGGCTAATATCCACTTATCAGTGATTGCATACCATGAGTGTTCTTTTGTGATTGGGTTACCTCTCTTAGGATGATATTTTCCAGTTCCAACCATTTGCCTAAGAATTTCATTAATTCATTGTTTTTAATTGCTGAGTAGTATTCCATTGTGTAAATATACCACATTTTCTATATCCTTTCCTCCATTGACTCTAACCAAACAAGTGAAAGATCTGTATGACAAGAACTCTAGGTCCCTGAAGAAAGAAATAGAAGAAGACCTCAGAAAATGGAAAAAATATTCCATGCTTGTGGATTGGCAGGATTAATATAGTTAAAATGGCCATCAAGCCAAAAGCAATATACAGATTTAATGCAATCCCCATCAAAATCTCAACTCAGTTCTTCATAGAGTTAGAAAGAACAATTCTCAAATTCATCTGGAATAACAAAAGAACCCAGGATAGCTAAAACTATTCTCAACTGTAAAAGAACTTCTGGGGGAATCAGTATCCTGGACCTCAAGCAATACTACAGAGCAATAATGTTAAAAACTGCATGGTATTGGTACAGTGACAGGCAGGCAGATCAATGGAACAGGATTGAAGACCCAGAAATGAACCCACACACTTATGGTCACTTGATCTTCGACAAAGGAACTGAAAACATCCAGTGGAAAAAAGATAACCTTTTCAATAAATGGTGCTGGTTCAACCAGAGGTCAGCATGCAGAAGAATGTCAGTTGATCCATTCTTATCTCCTTGTACTAAGCTCAACTCCAAGTGGATCAAGGACCTCCACATAAAACCAGACACACTGAAACTAATAGAAAAGAAACTGTGGAAGACCCTTGAGGACATGGGCACAGGGGAAATTTCCTGAATAAAACACCAGTAGCTTCTGCTCTAAGATCAAGGAGCTCCTTTAAAGTGAGTTTCTACAACTAGAAGTGTAAAGGCAGGAAGTGAAAAATAGTTTGGTGTTGTTGCCTGCAGCTACTGGGAACTGATTCCTGGAAGATAAGCTGAGGAATGGATGGGGAAGCAGCGAAATGAACGAGGGCCAGGGTGGCAGTTGCCTGGTCGAGGCTGAAACTTTAATAAATTTTAGTCAATATATAGCTTGGGTAAACCCCTCCCCCCAGACTCTGGGCTGAGTTCCAGGGTAATCTTCTGGAGATTCTTGGATCCACTGTTCAGGCAGCTGGGTGGGTTACCTGCTTAATTCAGGAATTCATAGACCTGGAGGAACAGTGAACTTCACCTTCACTCTGAGCACTCCATCCTGGGAGGAACAGGATCCTGAATAGCACAGGAATCACTGCTCCACAAAGGCTAGGAGAAGTTCACCTTGATCAATGTCAAGTTCCTACCATGTGGCATAACACCCCATTATGGCTCTGTACAGGTTGGGTGGAAATGTTTGAAATGCCTCTGGTTAAGGATAAGATGAGCTGATTTTAGAGGTTCTATTCAGCCCAAAGCTTTTTTCATCTTTCTTCACATTGGGAGGCATGATTTGGAAACTGTGCTGAGCTTCTATATCACATTTGTGGAAGTCCAAGGCATGAGCCACCACTTGAAAATTGAGACCAAACAGTCATAGTCTATACTTTTTTAGAAGAATGTACTTCAATCCAGAGGTTAGAAAATGCCCTTTTAGTAGAGACAAGAGGCTGACACATGGATTCAACATTCTTTTTTTCAGGTTCAATACAAAAAGATTACAGTACTGCTGGTATATTTTTTATTTGGACTGATATTTTATGAATTAGATTAATAGATGGTGCTTTACAGACTGAAGAGCAGTAGTGAATAGAGGTAATAAAATACAAACTAATGCTCTTGTTTATAATGAGCCTCTCTAAGCACCCTGGAAGCACAGATAAGCATGCCTTTCTAGGGAAAGAGTTAATATTTGCTCCCCAAGAATATTAAGATTAGTTTGACTCCATTAGAGCTCCTTTAATTTTCTAAACTAGGATCTTCACTGAGTCAGATATGTGTACAATGCAGGATAGATGCAGGAATGATCACTTGTATGAATCTCACACAACACAGCTGCATAATTTTATCCCTTCACTTTATTCATTCATTTTAGAATTATGTGAAACCTGGAACACAGAAAATTAATAAGTTATCTTTAGAGCCATCAAATTAAGCCTTCTATTGAAAGCATCATTTATATTTTCTATACCATGCCTACAAATCTCTGAAAGACACAGTGGTAGAAGGTACATAGGTATATTGTAATCCTTGTCAGTAACATAATGATAACTAAGTGAGAATGTTGTTGTCTTGATTTTAAAACAAAACCAAAGTCAAGCATAGTGATTGAAATGAAAGAATAGAAAATACAGCCTAACTCCAGCCTTCTAAGGAACCCCAAACACTTCACATTCCAGAGCCCGCTCTTTGTGCTCTTTGTTAGAAACTAGGTAAAAGGTCACAGTCCAGAGCCTGCTCTTTAAAATCTAGGACGAAAGGCCTTGAATAGGTGATCCTGGTCCTGGAAGGTAACTGGAAATGAGCTAAACTTATCTTGCTTCTGTAAACTGCTTATGCCATAACATATATATTTATGACTCAGGTTTTAGGCTAGAGAGATAATAGAACAGTGTAAGATATGCCAGCAAGTAAATGCTTATGCAGTAAAGAGTAAACAGGGCAAAAGACCTAGAAAAGAACAGCCTAGAATATATTAAGAGATTTTATAAAAGCTAAGGCAGGAGAATATGGTTTTAAAATATCTTCCAGCATTTATACATACTTTTCTCTAGATGGGTTGAAGCAGAAAACAGCTGCCAAGGTTAGAAGAAATTTTCCTGAGTTTCAGAGTGCCCAAGGTAATTGGATCAGACAATGGTTCTCTTTTTGTTTCTAAGATAAGTCAGAAATTAACAGAGATATTGGGGACTAATTGGAAACATTATTGGTCATACTGTCCCCAGGGCTCAAGGCAGGTAGAGAGAATAAACAAAACCCTACGAGAGACTTTAACTAAATTGACCTTGGAAACTGGCTCAGGCTGGGTGGTGCCTCTCCCCTTATTTCTGAAGAGCCCCTACCATTTTAACATGACCCCACTAGAGATCCTCTTTGATACCCCAACTCCTCTGGTGTCCCAGGAGGTGTCCCACAATATGAGATTTGCCTTAAATGCTCCAGGTATGCCAGAAACTCCTCACTGCTTCCAGATAGGCACTGGAACTGTATTAAGAAGCCTGCAGGAACTGTTGCTGGAACCCTGAAGAAAGAAACCCTCACTAAATTGACCACAGAGACTGGTGTTAATTATTAGATAACTTTCCTACCCTTTGTGCTCTTCAGGCCTCTGTTCTCTAGGCCCAAGGCCCTCGAGTGGGTGAGGCAGTGAGTGTGGAAGCAGCTCCAGGAGGCCTACTCATGAGGAAGGTACTTGCAAGTCCCACGTCGCTTCCAATTTGGAGATTCAGTCTACATTAGATGCCATCATGCAGAAAATCTTGAGACTTAGTGGAAAGGCTCTTATCTTGTACTCTTCACTGCCCTGCTTCGATGAGACCTTTAGTAATTTTGCTCCTGTTGCTTACAGTTGGGCCTTGCCTGATTAATAGGTTTATTGCTTTTGTTAGAGAACTAGTGAGTGCAGTCCAGATCATAACACTCAGATAACTAACTGTAAGAGAGCCTTCTGAGCCAAGAGGGGGCTAACCTTTAATTCTTCTAGTTCTAAGATTAGAACTCCGAACAAGAGAAAAAGTGGGGAATGAAAGAATAGAAAATACAGCCTAACTCCTGCCTTCTAAGATGCCCCAAACACTTTATTTTCCAGAGCCCGCTCTTTGTGCTCTTTGTTAGAAACTAGGTAAAAGGTCACAGTCCAGAGCCCACCCTTTAAGAGCTAGGAAGAAAGGCCTTGCATAGGTGATCCTGGCCCCGGAAGGTAACTGGAAATGAGCTAAGCTTATATTGCTTCTGTAAACTGCTTGCACCATTACCCCTATCCAGGAGGTCACACAGCTATAGACTCCAAGAAAATAGGAAACTAATTGGTTCAGTGAGCACGGGCTCTGATAATTTAAACTGATTGGCCTAAAAACTATGGAGTGGTACAAATCTATTGGCTCACATTTTGTAGGCTCTCCATGCTAAGAAATGATTGGTTTGTGATTCGTGGGCTTGGTTGTCAACTTATAAAAGCTGCCGCAATTTGGCACTCGGGGTCCGCAGTCTTCTATCCCTGCACTGTGTATGGATGGCTGTGGAACCCAGAACTCTGAAATAAAGAAATCCTCATGTTATTGCATCGAGACTGTTTCTCGGAAGTGATATGGGTGTCGCCTTCTGAGGCGTGGGGTGCTGGGGCACCCTCGGTTTTTGGGGGTCTTCCAGAAACATTAGTATAAATGTCACTCTTATTACTAGATAAGTAAAAACCATCTGGTACACATTAATTATGCTAAAATTTTGTAAAGTGTTTTTATTTTGGCTAACACCAGTATTCAAAGACTATAGTCACTTGACATCACGCATGAAGTCAGATGCTTTACTGAGCCAATGAGATCAGATCATCTCAAGAAATCTAGAGACATCAAGTGGTCTGATAGGCGGAAAACTTTTTGAAGTCTGCAGATTCTTAAGTGCTTCATACTGTGTATTCTTTACTTCTCTATTCCTTTTTCGTATTTGTCTGGACAGTAACAAAGCACAAAAAAAATCATATGACCTATGAAGGTTTGAAATGTACAGAAAAGATAGGAAAATGTTGGTAAGACTGGTATCCCACCAGTCTGTTTATGAACAATGAATATTTGACTGGAAATTAAGAATTATTTTTCCCATCTCTGTAAAATTACTTCTCTGGCTCAGGACCCATTTGTCTCTAACATTTTAGGAATATAAAGAAGAGCTTGGGAGGTGATTGGAGAATGGATGGAGAGAAGAAGGTTTATGGGACATATGGGGAGGGGGGGCCGGGAAAGGGGAAATCATTTGGAATGTAAACAAAGAATATAGAAAATAAAAATATTAAAAAAAGAAATAAAAAATAGAAGAGCTTGGCTGAGAGGAAAACAGTTGAAATTAAGAACATGTTCTCTTGTTGGTTACATAGGGAAAAAATTTGGAGACACCTGAAATTCTACTAAGTATGTGAATATATTATATGATCTTGAAGGTAAATGTGACCATGTTATTAACATTTTTAAAGGCCTCTAATTTTCTGATAGAGTAAACATGGTAAAAGTATTCCATTTTAAGGCAGATAAAAGTGAAATAAGCACCTTGTTGAGCCTGAAGATCCCTGAGTGTGTCCTGATATTAAGAGCAAGGATGAGTTAGCAGAGTATAGCATAACCTTCTTTCAATCTAGAACAGTGCTTTCTGAAAGGCACCTGCACTTAATTTATTTTCTATATATTTTTTATTTAAACTTTCACTTCTTTTCTCATTTGAACTTGCCCACTCTTTAAGAGTTTAAAATAGGCAGTTTATAACATTAAATCATCTTAAAACTGGTGGTTTTTCAATAAAGTAGCAAAGAAAGAAAGACAATATATGAATATAGAGCCCTGGGATATTCTACCACTTAGAAGTTTGAGCAATTGTAAGGAACAAAAAAAGAAAAAACAGAAACTGATCATGTACAAGAATGGAGGAGATCAGTTGTGGATCAAAAATAAGTGGCAACTGTAGTAGAAAATGATGGAAAATATGAGAAAAGCATGTTCCCAAATATTCATGACACCTAATCAAGGGATGTATGGATATTGTGATTGTGATTTTTTGCATAATTGAATATTATTTGGTTATTTTAAAAAATTATCAGCTGGAGCAGACTGCTAGCTGGTCTGCTTCTGTGACGACACCATATCCTGAGGCATCCAAGAGGATCCACTGCACTCAGAGCAGTTGGTAAGAACCCCCTCCCTCGAAGTCCTCGAGCAGCCACTGGAAGTCCAGTGGACTCAGTACAGCATCACCCACCAAAGATTCCACATCCTGAATACCACTCTGCTTCTGACCCTTCTGCCTGGTCCTTTCTGCTGGGGCAGAGGACTAGCTGGTCTGCTACTGTGAAGATACCATATCCTGAGCAGTCTTAGAGGATCTGCTGCACTCAGAACAGGTGAAGATCTGCTGCACTCAGAGCAGTTGGCACCATATCCTGGGCAATCCTAGAAGATCCTCTGCATTCAGAGCAGTCGGGCAACTGACACCACAGCCTGACGCGTTCCAGGAGATCTGTTGCACACGGGGCAACCGAGCAACTAATCAACAGCTTGTCTGCTCCCCTGTAGACACCACAACTTGAAGGCATCCCAGAAGCTCCTCTGTACATAGGGCAACTGGGCAATAGACACTATAGACTGAAGACCTGCTGGGTGTTCCACATCATACAGGGCAACTGGCCTGGCAGATTGAAAGCCTCCCAGGAGTTTGCTGCACACTGAGAAAAAACAAAAAACAAAACCACAGTCCATTGTGGCCATGAAGAACATTTTCACACAGGATTAAAGCTTTACTGTTTCTCTGAAGACCCAACAATTTGAAGGCTTCCAAGGAGATCAATGGCAGTCAAGGTAACAAATCAGCAGCTTCTATGCCCCTCTGAAAAGCCCCCAGGTGGAAAGCCCCACAGATGTTCTGCTACAGCCAGGCCTTCAAGGCCTACCAGGAGACCTGAAGCACCCCAGGGACAAAAGTGGCAGACTCCAGGCAGAGTCACCCAGAGCAGCAAACACCAGGGATAACAAGATGGCAAGAGGCAAGCATCAGACCATAAACAACAGAAGCCAATATACATGAGCATCATCAGAACTTAGTTCTGCTACTACAGCAAGCACTAAATACATCAATATACCTGAAAATCAGGAAGCTGATCTAAAATCATACTTCATGAAGATAATAGAGTACTTTAAATGGGATATAAATAAATTATGGGAGAAGTACAGGAATCTACAGATAAACAGGTAGAAGCCCTAGAAGAGTAAACAAATACGTTGCTTAAGGAAATCCAAAAACACAATCAGAAAGGTGAAGTAATTGAATAAAGCAGTTCAAGACCTAAAAATGGAAGTAGAAACAATAATGAAACCATACATGGACTCAAACCTGGAAATGGAAAATCTAGGAAAGATGTCAGGTATTACCGATGTATCACTAACAGAATGCAAGACACAGAAGAGAGAATCTCAGGTGTAGAAGAAACCATAGAAGAGATTGACACAACTGTCAAAGAAAATTCAAAACAAAGAATCAACAAAACCAAAAGCTGGTTGTTTGAGAGAATCAACAGCATAGATAAACCCCTAGCCAAACTATCTAAAGAGCCCAAATTACAAAATCATAAATGAAAAGGGAGACATGACAAGAGAAATGGAGGAAATTAAAAGCATCTTCAGATCCTACCTTAAAAGCCTCTACTTGACAACACTGGAAAATCTAGACGAAATAGAAAATTTTCTATACAGATACCACATACCAAAGTCAAATCAAGATTAAATAAACTATCTAAACAGGCATATATTACACAAGGAAATAGAAGAAGTCATTAAAAAACCTCCCAACCAAGAAAACCTGAGGGCCAGATGGATTTAATACCGAATTCTACCAGGCCTTCAAAGAAGATCTGATACCAATATTGCTCAAATTATTCCATAAAATTGAAACAGAAGGAGCACTACCTAACTTGTTCTGTGAAGGCACAATTGCTCTGATACCTAAACCACACAAGGACCCAACAAAGAAAGAGAACTTCAGACCAATTTCACATATGAATATTGACTGTAAAATACTCAATAAAATTCTAGCAACCTGAATCCAAGAAGATATCAAAACAGTATTCCCCACAATCAAGTAGGCCTCATCTCAGGTTGTTTTAATATATGAAAGCCCATTAAGGTAATCCATTATATAAAACAAACTAAAAGAAAAAAATCACATGATTATCTCATTGCATACTGAAAAAAACATCTCTTCATGTAAAAAAGCATTGGAGAAATCAGGAATTCAAGGCTCATACCTAAACATAATAAAAGCAAGAAATGGCAAGGAAACAGCCAATATCAAATTAAATTGAGAGATACTTGTATCCCACTAAAGTTGGGGACAAGACAAGCATGCCCATTCTCCTCTTCAATATAATACTCCAAGTGCTAGCTAGAAAATTAAGACAGCAAAAAGAGATCAAGGGGATACAAACAGGCAAAGATGAAATAAAGGTATCACTATTTGTATATGATATGATAGTATACATAAGCAACCCCAAAAATTCTATCAGAAAACTTCTCCAGCTGATAAACAACTTCACCAAAGTGGGTGGATATAATTATTAACTGAAATGAATCAGTAGCCTTGCTTTATACAAATGATAATCAGGCTTAGAGAGAAATTAGGGAAACAACTCCCTTCACAATAGCCACAAATGATATAAAATATCTTGGGGTAACTCTAACTATACAAGTGAAAGATTTGTATGAAAATAACTTTATGTCTCTCATAAAAGAAATCAAAGAAGATCTCAGAAAATGGAGAGATCTCTGATGCTCATTGATTGGCAGAATGTAGTAAAAATGACTATCCTACCAAAGGCAATCTACAGATTCAATGCAACCCCAACAAAATCTCAACCTGACTCTTTGTAGACATGGAAAGAGTAATTCTCAAATTCATCTGGAAAGGCAAAAAAAAAAAATCAGAATAGCGAAAACAGTGCTTAACAATAAAAGAATGACTGGGAGAATCACCATCCCTGATCTCAGGCTCTACTACAGAGCAATGGTGATAAAAACTACATGCTTTTGGTACAGAGACAGACATGTTGATCAATGGACTAGAATTGGAGACCCAGATATAAAACCACATGCTTACACACACTTGATATTTTACAAACATGCAAAATATGTACAGTGGTAAAAATAAAGCATTTTCAATAAATGGTGCTGGTGTAACTGCCTGTTTGTATATTGAAAAATGAAAATAGGCCCATATTTGTTACCTTGTACAATGCACAAGTCCACATGAATCAAGTACCTCAACATAAAACTAGATACACGGAATCTAATAGAGGAGAAAAAGGGAAAGAGACTTGAACTAATTGGCAAAGGGGAAATTTTCTTAAACAGAACTCCAATGGCTCATGTTAAGATCAAGAATTGATAAATGGAACCTCTTGAAACTGGAAAGTTTCTGTAAGGCAAAGGACATAGTCAATAAGACAAATAGGCAACCTACAGATTGGTAACAATATCTTCAGTAACCCCACATCCAATAGAGGGCTAATATCCACAATATATAAAGAACTCAAGAAGCTAACCACCAAATCTCCAAACTATCCAATCAAAATAATGGGCTATAGAACTAAACAGAATTTATGACAGAGTAATCTCAAATGTCTGAGAAGCACCTAAAGAAATGTTCAAAGTTCTTAGTGATCAGAGAAATGCAAATCAAAATGACCTTGAGATTCTACCTTATACCAATCAGAATGGCCAAGATCAAAACCTCAGATGACAGCACATGTTGGAGATGATATGGAGAAAGAGGAACACTCTTCCTTTGCTGGTGGAATTGCAAACAGGTACAACAACTCTGGAAATCAATCTGGAGGTTCCTTACAAAATTGGAAATAGACTCAGAAATACCACTCTTAGGAACACACCAAAAAGGTGCTCCACCATGCCACAGGGGCATGTGTTCTACCATGTTCATAGCAGACTTCTTTGTGATAGCCAGAAGCTGTAAACAACCCAGATGTCTCATGACAGAATGAATACAGAAAATGTGGTTCATTTACACAATGGAATACTACTCAACTACTAAGAATGAGGACATACTGAGTTTTGCAGACAACTGTATTGAACTAGAAAATGTCATCCAGAGTTAAGTAACTCAGACCCAAAAGACATGCATGGTATGTAGTAATGAATAAGTGGATATTAGCAAAAAAATAAAAGGTACAAAATCGCCAAGATACGTTTCACAGAACTAAATATGGTCAACAAGCTGAAGGGCTCATGTGAGGATGCCTCAGAACCACCTTGGAGGAAGAAGTAAGCAATCACAAGTGTTAAAAGGAAGGAGGGACCAGGGAGGGAAAGTGAGTGGGTGTGATGGGAAAGAGTGGAACCTGATCTGGTATTGGGTGAGGGAAAAGGACTGAAGCCCCGAGGGCCAGCAGAAAGAATGGAAACAGGAAACCTCAGGAGGTAGAAAGTTGGGGAGACTCCCCAGAATGCACCAGAGACATGGGAGGTGATCTACTCTCAGGACTCAAAGAAGGGACCTTAGATGAAATGCCTGACAGTAGCAAGAGGGAAATTATAGAGCCCACCTCCAACAGAAAGACCAGCATCAAATGAGGGATGGGGTTGCCATCCTGCAGTCAAAACTGACTCATATTTGTTCTTGTCTGAAAGAATTGCAGGGCTGAAAATAGAGAGGAGTCTGAGGAAAAGGAAGTACAGTGACAGGCCCAAAGTGTGGTCCAGTTCAAGGGGAGGCACCAAGTCCTCACATTATTACCGAGGCTACGGGTTGCTCAAAAAACAAACAAAAAAAACAACATGTATTGACTGCTCTTTGAAATGCCCAACAAGTAGCTAAAAAAAAATCAGATGAAGATATTTGCATGCAAGCAATGGACAGAAGCTATTGACCCCTATGATTGAATTAAGGAAGTCCTGGAAGAAGCTGAGGAGGAGGGCAATCCAGTAGGAGGACCAGAAGTTTCAATTAACCTGGAACCCCAAGATCTCTCAATCACTGGAACACCAACCGGGCAGCATACACCAGTTGATATGAGGCCCCCAACACATATATAGCAGAGGACTGCTGGATCTGGTTTCAGTCACAGCTGATGCACCTAATCTTCAAGAGACTGGAGGCCCCAGGGATTTTAGAGGTCTGGGGTGTAGGGACATCCTAATGCAGACTGGGGATGGGTAGGAGGTATGGGATGTGGAACAGTCGGATGGTGGACGGGGGAGGGGGGGTCAATAAAATCTGGAATTAAATAAATAAATAAATAAATAAATAACAAATAAAGACAGCAAAATGCGAACAGTATCTGTATATACCAGGCAGTTGTTTAAAACAGCAAATTCTTTCATTTTTGATACTCATATCACAAATGTGGTTAATAGTACTGAAAAAAGTTATAAAGGAATAAACATAAGTATGAGGTATGGGTCAAACATGATTTATAACCTAAATCTTATTTGCTGGTAAATTAATGGTTAAGAATGCATATGTGTTTTAAATCATATTCCTTGGGCCATCAAAATACCTCCCCAGTTAGAGGTATTTGCTGGCAAGCAATACCACCTTAGTTCTTCCTTGGGATTCACATGGTTGAAGGAGAGAAGCAACTTCTATAAGTTGTTCTTTGACTTCCACAATAATGTGCCCATGTATAAATACAAATACACACACACACACACACACACACACACACACACACATATATATATATATATATACATACATACATACATACATATATACATATGTATGTACGTGCAAATGGATAATGGACAATTTTAAAATGTAAAAGAACTCATTTATCAGGGTGGCTTATTGAGCTGGTTCTTTCCATTTATACTCAAGTTCATGGGATCAAAATTTACCAGGTGTGGGCACCAGCATCTTTTCCTGCTGAGCCATTTCTCTGATTCAATCTAACACCTTTTAAGATGGCTCTATCATCACTCATTATACACATATCATTTTCTCTCATACAAGCAAAGCAAGAATGAATACCATATACTTAGATTCATTCATTCTATTGGCCAATATTGTCTTTTATTAAATAAATAAAAAAGTAGACTTATTAGTGTCCTACAAAATTTTACTGTATTATATTACTTTTTATCTTAACTTTAGAATTACAAATATATGATTAGTTTAAGCATTGGATCACCTTTTTAATAAAAAAGTCTACCCTTGCTTTTAAAGAGTGAAAAATTATGTTACTGTTCCTTAAAATGAGCCTGTTTTGCCTCATCTTGTGAGATATTAGTAAATGATAAAAGGTCCATGCATTCCCTCAAAAAACCAGAAAAATGATGAAATTAGCAGACATAAGAATGCATGAAGCTGGAAACAATCATTCTTAGTGAGGGAACCCAAACCCTGTAAGACAAATGTTGGATGCCTTCTTTCATCTGTTGATATTAGCTTGAATTTTCAGATATTTGTTTTCACTTGTGGTGACTTTAGAGATTAGAGAATTAGTCAGGCACAAGGGAAGATCCTTTCTTTTTTTGTTGTTTCGCTTTTTTATTATAATTTTTTATTTTCTATGTTCTATGTTTACATTCCAAATGAGTTTGATTTTCCCTTTCATGAAATACAGTCACTGATAAGTGGATATTAGCTCAGAAACTCTGAATACCCAAGACACAATTCACATATCAATGACTCCCAAGAAGAAGGAAGGAGAGGGCCTGGATCCTGAAAAGGGGAGATCCTTTTAATTGGGGGAATAGAATATACTGATATAGAGAGTTAAAAAGTGAATAGTGAAAGAGAGATTATTAAGCTTTAGTCAAGAAACAGAGTAGACAAAGGAGTAAGAAAGGAGTAAGTATCACCAAAGAACTATTACAAAAGCTATATTGAAACTAATTTCTGTAGAAACTTGTGTGTGACTTTGCATATAAATGGTTAAAATAGAGTTATATTACAGAACAAAAACAGTGACCATACTAAACAGAAGAGGCTAACCAATAAAAGGCTCAGTGCAAAGAACAGGTTACTTATTTTGGATATATTAGCCAGTAAAATCCCTTTGATCTCAAAACATTATAGTTTATTGACATTACTCTTGGATATCCTACAGAACTTGATGGTAAGACTTTATTGTTGAAGACAGCATATACTTCAGTCATTAAACATAGAGACATTAAGCTGGCACTGGCCTGAAAGCTTCATCAATACTAGCTAGTTTTCATAGCACTGGATGAAAGTAATCATAGATCATACCCACCTAAAACCGTGCAAGTTCCAATTCTGATCTTCTTGACAATATATGCCCATTGATATAATAGTGACATAACCATCATATGAGAGTAAACAACTATTTTCTATTTGAATTTACGTAATACTCCATAAAATGAAATCCATACCAGACACCATTATTGCACCATAAAACTTAACTATTGTCTATTGGTGCACATATTATTAAATCAATTGCCATCCTTATAGATTAATGCATATCACAACTCTGATTAAAAATCTTCTATTTGCTGTACATAGTAATGAACACAGTAGCTCACAACTGATTAAAGTACAGAGAATAAGAGACTTCAAACTGGAGATTTCAGACTGCTGGTCTTTAGGGGAAATATACAAAATCTGATTTGAGTTTAAGTCAGGCCAAATCTCAATGCAGAAGTAAAGGTAGATAGAAATACAACAGTCACCCCTAACTATGGAACTTTTGGGAAAGGGGGAGGCAGCTTTCTCTAACACAAATCTTGGTTACCAGCTTGACAAGCAACCTTGGCTATCATAAACCACAGCTTCTTTGTGCTTATCCAGAGGAAGCTGTGCTTATCCAGAGAAAACCTTCCAAGAAGATTTTGTCTTAATGATCTTGGTATTTTGTTAATCACTGCTGACTTTTTATCCCTAGGTAGTGAAGATCAATTGTTCCAGTAAAACTTGATGGAAGTTTCCTTTATTAATCAAATTTATTATTTATCCACGGGTGATGATAAACCACATTTTTTATTTAAATATATCACAAGAATGGCCCACATAGAGTCTTTGATTCCATTTCAAATATATCAAGACAGGTTTCATCTGTTCACATTTATCTCAGTATTCTTATCTTCTAAGATCCTAGAGAACTTCCCAATAAGCTTTAAGTTCTCAATGAATGTTCTATATCAGTGTTGTAAATACTTCTTACTTCTCTCCCAAAGTAACATGATCAGGTTTGTTATAGCAATGCCCTATTCTTGGTATCAAATTTTAAAACTGTTTTCTATTGCATCAGTGAATACTATGAATAAAAGCAACTACAGTAGGGTTGGGAGCTTATTTCATCTTGTAGTTTATAGGCAATAATCTAGGGAACTCAAGGAATCTTGAGGCAAAAACTAAAGCAAAAACTAAAGAAGAATATTGCTTACTGCTTGTTGTTCATGGCTCATACTCAACTTGCTGTTTTATACAGGACATGATGGCCTACCTAGGGTTAGAATCAGCTACAGCTACCATGTTGATAATTAAAGAAGGAAATGTTTCAAAGATTTTCTAATGAGTGAATATGTTAGAGAAATTTTCTTCATTATGTTTTGCTTTTCACAGATGACACATACACCAAATGGGCTTGACAAATAATTACTAGACATTTCACAAAAAGAAAAAAATAATATACGTTCTCTCCAACAGTTCATGAAACATTCTCCAAAATTAAAAAGTGATACTGGGTCACAAAGCAAATATCAACAGCTCTAAGAAAACTGAAATAACACACTGCATCTTATCTGACTCCATGGATTAAAGCTGGATATCAATAAAAGCAGAACCAACAGAAAGTCTAAAAATACATGAAATTTGAACAATATACTTCTGACAGAGAAATAGGTCCAAACAAAAATTAAAAATAAAATTTGAAACTTTTAGAATTGAATTAAAATAAATACACATCATACCCAAATGTGTGGGATACTATAAAGGCATTTCTTTTTTAAAAATATTTCCTATTTTTTCGATATATTTTTATTTACATTTCAAATGATTTCCCTTTTCCTGGCTCCCCACTCCCCAAAAGTCCCATAACCCCCCTTCCCTCCCCCTGTTCCCCTATCTACCCCTTCCCACTTCCTAGTTCTGTTATTGCCCTATACTGCTGCACTGAGCCTTTCCAGAACCAGGGGCCACTCCTCCGTTCCTCTTGGACATCATATGATATGTGGATTATGTCTTGGGTATTCCAAGTTTCTAGGCTAATATCCACTTACCAGTGAGTAGATGCCATGGCTGAGCTTTTGAGACTGGGTTACTTCAATTAGTATGATGTTCTCCAGCTCCATCCATTTGTCTAAGAATTTCATGAAGTCATTGTTTCTAATGGCTGAATGGTACTCCATTGTGTATATATACCACATTTTTTATATCCATTCCTCCGTTGAGGGACATCTGGGTTCTTTCCAGCTTCTGGCAATTATAAATATGGCTGCTATGAACATAGTGGAACATGTATCCTTATTACATGCTGGGGAATCTTCTGGGTATATGCCCAGGAGTGGTATAGCAGGGTCCTTCAAAATTGACATGCTCAGGTTCCTGAGGAACCACCAGACTGATTTCCAGAGTGGTTGTACCAATTTGCAACCCCACCAGCAGTGGAGGTGCTCTTTCTCCACAGCCTCACCAATACTTGCAGTCTCCTGAGCTTTTAATCGTAGCCATTCTGACTAGAGTGAGGTGAAATCTCAGGTTGTTTTGATGTGCATTTCCCTAATGACTAATGATGTTGAGTATTTTTTAAGATGTTTTTTAGTCATCCGAAGTTCTTCAGGTGAAAATTCTTTGTTTAGCTCTGTACCCCATTTTTAATAGGCTTATTTGGGTTTCTGGGGTTTAACGTCTTGAGTTCTTTGTATATATTGGATATTAGCCCTCTGTAGGATATAGGGTTGGTGAAGATCTTTTCCAAATTTATTGGTTGCCAATTTGTCCTTTTGATGGCGTCCTTTGCCTTACAGAAACTTTGTAATTTTATGAGGTCACATTTGTCAATTCTTGATCTTAGAGTATAAGCTATTGGTGTTCTCTTCAGGAACTTTCCCCTTTGTATCAGTGTCCTCAAGGGTCTTCCCCAGTTTCTTTTCTATTAGCTTCAGTGTGTCTGGTTTGATGTGGAGGTCCTTGATCCATTTGGAGTTGAGCTTAGTACAAGGAGATAAGGATGGATCAATTTGCATTCTTCTGCATGCTGACCTCCAATTGAACTAGCACCATTTGTTGAAAAGGCTATCTTTTTTTTCCCACTGGATGTTTTCAGCTCCTTTGTCTAAGATCCAGGACCTCAAGCAATACTACAGAGCAATAGTGTTAATAACTGCATGGTAGTGTTACAGTGACAGGCTGGCAGATCAGTGGAATAGGATTTAAGATCCAGAAATGAACCCACACACTTATAAAGGCGTTTCTAAGAGGAACATTCATTCACTAAGTAGCTACAAAAAACAGTTGGATAAATCTCATCCAAGTAAATAAGAGCATTTCAGAAAGCTATAGAACAAGCAGACGGAATTACCTCCAAAAGGAGAAAGTGACAACTAATTAAATATAGATCTGAAATCAGTAAAATAGAAAGGACAACAACAAAACAATACAAAGAATTAAGAAAACAAATAGTTGGATTTTTGTTTATATTGATTGAGACTATCCATAATATTGAAAGCTTTGTGGCAAAATTAACCAAAAAGCAGAGGAAAAAGTATCCAAATTAAAACTAGGTGAAAGGGACACAGAGAATCAAAAGGACATACCTTAAAAACCTGTAATCCACACAATTGGAAAAACTAAAACAAATGGATAATTTTGCAATACATACTACCTATGAAAGTTAAATAAAAGTCAAAAACGTAACTTAAACATAACTGTAACCCCTAGTGAAATAGAAGCAGGGATTAAAAGTCAACAGAAAAAAAGAACAAAAACCAAATCAAAACAAAAGCAAAGAAACAAACAAGTAATTTTGGTGCAAATTTCTAATGTTCAGAGTAGAGTTAATGCCAATACTCCTCAAATTACTCTACAAAATTTAAACAGAAGCATTGTTGAATTCATTATATGAGAGAAGGACACGATTACCCTGATACCTAAACCACATATAGACCCCCAAAATAAACAGAATTACAGACCAATTTCCCTTATGAACCTAGATGTAAAGTTCTCAATAAACTCTTTGTAAACAAATGATCATCTATTACAATCAAATAGCTGTTACCCCTCAAATGGAGGGGGTAGTTCTACATTTGCTAATAGATTAATACAATCCACCAAAGAAACAGACTTAAAGACAAAAACAACATGATCATCTTATTAGATGCAGGAAGATCTTTGACAAAATTCAACATCTCTTGGAGAATGTAGGCATAAAAGGAGCATGCGTCAACATAATAAAAACAGTTTACAGCAAATCCATAGCAAAGTTAAAAGTAGAAAAACTCAGATCAACTCCTAAAATCAGTACTAAAATAGGATTGTCCAGTATCTCCATAATGATTTGACATTGTATTTAATTTTTCACATTTTTATTAATTCCTGTTTATTTCATTGTATCTGGTTTTATGTGGAGGTCTTTTATCCACTTGGACTTGAGTTTTGTACGAGGAGATAGATAAGTATGGATCAATATGCATTCTTCTACATGCTAACCTCCAGTTGAACCAGCACCATTTGCTGAAAATGCTTTTTTCCTCTGGATGGTTTTAGCTCCTTTGTCAAAGATCAAATGACTATGGGTGTGTGGGTTCATTTCCAAGTTTTCAATTCTATTCCATTGACTACCTGCCTGTCTCTGTACCAATACCATGCAGTGTTTATCACTGTGTGTGTGTGTGTGTGTGTGTCTGTGTCTATGTGTGTCTGTGTGTCTTTGTGTGATATTTCTTAGTTTTCTATGGTATTCTGGAATATGGAATCAATGAATCTTGCTTTCTATACCCATTTCGTGTGCCATTTCTTGGACTCTGTTCCTTATGTATGTTTGCTTTTTCCTATTGTTTGATGTATTATTATATTTAATTACATATTACTATTATCTCTTGCCTGTTGTTAGAGAAAAATGGAGTTGGATTTGGATTGGATGGAATGTAGGAAAGAATTGGAAGCATTAGATAGAGGTTGAAATGTAATCAGTATACAGGGTATGAAAACAATCTATTTTCAGTAAAAGAAAAAAATCCCATGGACCTTCCAACTAAAATATAAACTAAGAACAAAACGTCAACAAGGAGGACATAAAGAATTTTATGTATTAAAAATTAATGGGAGAGTGCTTTTCTCATATAATCATGTAATGAGACCCTAGACCTATCACACACTGTCCAAACACATGTACACACTCACTCACACACACACACACACACACACACACACACACACACACACAAACATACACACACACCATTCCAATTCTGAAGTTGATTAATACTTTAAATTTTCAGAAGACAATTATGACAAATTACAAATATAGAAATCCTGGGCCATAGCACCCCGTCTCCATGCAGTGCAGGAGGTCAGATGTACACCAGAGGCCAGCTGGGAAGAGGCAGCTTGCACTGGTGAGTCCAGCAATGACAAGACCAACTAACACCAGTGAGAACTAGATGGCAAAAGGCAAACGCAGGAACGCCACTAACAGAAATCAAGGCAATATGGCAGAATCTGAACCCAATTTTCCTTTAACAGCATGTCCTGGATACCCCATCACACCAGAAAAACAAGATTTAGATTTAAAATCACTGGTCATGATGCTGGTAGAGGAAGACATGAAAGACATAGTTAAAGAAATTCAGGAGAAAATAGATCAAAGGTTAGAAGCCCTTACAAGGGAAACACAAAAATCATTGAAAGAAATTCAGGAGAATACAAAATCCAATAAGGAGGAAACGCAAAAAACACTTAAAGAAATACAGGAGAACTTTGGTCAACAGGCTGAGGTCATGAAAGAGGAAACACAAAAATCTCTTAAAGAATTACAGGAAAGCACAAACAAGAAAGTGCAGGAGCTAAGCAAAACCATCCAGGATCTAAAATCAGAAGAAGAAACAAGTAAGAAAACTCAAAGGGAGACTACTTTGGAGATAGAAAACCCTGGGAAGAAATCAGGAGTCATAGATGCAAATATCAACAACAGAATATAAGAGATAGAAGAAAGAATCTCAGATGCTGAAGATTCCATAGAAACCATAGACTCAACAGGTAAAGAAAATGCAAAAAGCAAAAAGCTTGAAACCCAAAATATCCAGGAAATCCAGGACACAATGAGAAGACCAAACCTAAGGATTATAGGCATAGATGAGAGTGAAGATTTACAGCTTAAAGGGCCAGCAAATATCTTCAATAAAATTATGGAAGAAAACTTCCCTAATCTAAAGAGAGAGAAGCCCATGAATATACAAGAAGCCTACAGAACTCCAAACAGACTGGACAAGAACAGAAATACCTCCTGTCACATCATAATCAAAACACCAAATGTACTAAACAAAGAAAGAATATTAAAGGCAGTAAGAGAAAAAGGGCAAGTAACATATAAAGGAAGACCTATCAGAATCACACCAGATTTCTCACCTGAGACTATGAAAGCTAGAAGATCCTAGGCAGATCTCATGCAGACTCTAAGAGAACACAAATGCCAGCCAAAACTACTATACCCAGCAAAACTCTCAATCACCATAGATGGAGAAACTAAGATATTCCATGACAAAACCAAGTTTACCCAATATCTTTCCACAATCCCGGCCCTACAAAGGATAATAGGAGGAAAACACCAATACAAGAAGGGAAACTTCACCCTAGAAAAAGCAAGATACTAACCTTCTTTCATCAAACCCAAAAGAAGATAACAATCAAATTTAAAAAATAACATCAAAAATGACAGGAAGTAATAATCACTATTCCTTAATATCTCTTAACATCAATGGGCTCAATGCCCCAATAAAAAGACAAAGACTAACCGAATGGATATGTAAACAGGAGCCTACATTTTGCTGCATACAGGAAACACACCTCAGGGTCAAAGACAAACACTAACTTGGAGTAAAAGGCTGGAAGACAATTTTATAAGCAAATGGTCTCAGGAAACAAGCTGGAGTAGCCATTCTAGTATCAGATAAAATTGACTTTCAACCCAAAGTCATCAAAAGTGACTCTGAGGAAAACTTCTTGCTGGTCAAAGGAAAAATACAACAAGAAGAACTCTCAACCCTGAACATCTATGCTCCAAATGCAAGGGCACCCTCATTTATAAAAGAAACTTTACTAAAGCTCAAATCACACATTGCACCTAACACAATAATTGTGGGTGACTTCAACACTGCACTTTCCTCCATGGACCGATCAGGAAAACAGAAACTGAACAGGGACACAGTAAAACTAATTGAAGCTTTGGACCAATTGGATTTAACATATATACATATATAAAACATTCTATCCTAAAGCAAAAGAATATACCTTTTCCTCAGCACCTCATGGTACCTTCTCCAAAATCGACCATATAATTGGTCACAAGACAGACCTCAACAAATATAAGAAGATCAAACTAATCCCATGCCTCCTCTCAGATCACTATGGAGTAAAAGTGGTCTTCAATAGCAACAAAAACAACAGAAAACCCACATACACATAGAAACTGAACAATATTCTACTCAATGATACCTTGGTCAAGGAAGAAATAAAGAAAGAAATTAAAGACTTTTTAGAACATAATGAAAATGAAGACACAACATACACAAATCTATGGGACACAATGAAAGCAGTGCTAAGAGGAAAACTCATAGCCCTGAGTGCCTCCAAAAAGAAAATGGAGAGAGCATACACTAACTGCTTAATGACACACCTGAAAGCCCTGAAACAAAAAGAAGCTATTTCACCAAGGAGGAGCAGAAGGCAGGAAATCATCAAACTCAGGGTCGAAACCAATCAAGTAGAAACAAAGAGAACCATACAAAGAATCAACAAAACCAGGAGCTGGTTCTTTGAGAAAATCAACAAAATAGATAAACCCTTAGCCAGACTAACCAAAGGGCACAGAGACAGTATACAGATTAACAAACTTAGAAATGAAAAGGGAGATATAACAACAGAAACAGGGGAAATTAAAAAATCATTAGATCCTACTAAAAAAAGCCTATACTCAACACAACTGGAGATTCTGGAGGAAATGTACAGTTTCCTAGACAGATATCTGACACCAAAACTAAATCAGGATTAAATAGCTCATCTAAACAGTCCCATAACACCTGAAGAAATAAAAAGGGTCATAGAAACTCTCCCAACCAAAAAAAAAAAAAAAAAAATCATGGGACCAGATGGCTTCAGTGCAGAATTCTATCAGACCTTCATAGAGGACCTAACACCAATACTCTTCAAACTATGCCACAAAATAGAAACAGAAGGAACTCTACCCAACTCATTCTATGAAGACACAATTACGCTGATACCCAAACCACACAAAGATCCAACAAAGAAAGAGAATTTCAGGCCAATTTTCCTTATGAATATTGATGCAAAAAATACTTAATAAAATTCTTGCCAACCGAATTTAAGAACACATCAAAATGACCATCCACCATGAATCAAGTAGGCTTTATCCCAGGGATGCAGGGATAGTTCAATATAATGAAATCCTTCAATGCTATTCACTACATAATCAAACTCAAAGAAAAAAACCATATGATCATCTCATTAGATGCAGAAAAAGCATTTGGCAAAATTCAGCATCCTTTCATGCTAAAAGTCTTGGAAAGAACAGGAATTCAAGGCCCATACCTAAACATCATTAAAGCAATATACAGCAAACGGGTAGCCAACATCGAACTTAAGGAATAGAAACTTGAAGCAATTCCACTAAAATTAGTAACTAGACAAGGCTGTCCTCAATCACTCTCCATATCTTTTCAATATAGTACTTGAAATTCTAGCTAGAGCAATTAGACAACATAAGGAGGTCAAGGGGATACAATTTAGAAAGGAAGAAGTCAAATTATCACTATTTGCAGATGACATGATAGTCTACTTAAGTGACCCAAAAACTTCCACCAGAGAACTCCTACAGCTGATAAACAACTTCAGCAAAGTGGCTGGTTATAAAATCAACTCAAGCAAATCAGTTGCCTTCCTATACTCAAAGGATAAGCAGGCTGAGAAAGAAGTTAGGGAAATGACACCCCTCACAATAGCCACAAACAATATAAAGTATCTTGGTGTGACTCTAACCAAACAAATGAAAGATCTATACGACAAGAACTTCAGGTCTATGAAGAAGGAAATGGAAGAAGACCTCAGAAAATGGAAAAATCTGCCATGCTTGTGGATCGGCAGGATCAATATAGTTAAAATGGCCATCTTGCCAAAAGTGATCTACAGATTCAATGCAATCTCCATCAAAATCCCAACTCAGTTCTTCACAGAGTTAGAAAAAGTAATTCTAAAATTCATCTGGAATAACAAAAAATCCAGGATAGCTAAAACTATTCTCAACAACAAAATTAATTCTGGGGGAATCAGTATCCCTGACTTCAAGCAATACTACAGAGCAATAGTGTTAAAAACTGCATGGTATTGGCACAGTGACAGACAAGTGAACCAATGGAATAGAATTGAAGATCCAGAAATGAATCCACACACCTATGGTCACTTGTTCTTCGACAAAGGAGCCGAAAACATCCAGTGGAAAAAAGATAGCCTTTTTAACAAATGGTGCTGGTTCAATTGGAGGTCAGCATGCAGAAGAATGCAAATTGATCCATTCTTATGTCCATGCACTAAACTTCACTTCAAGTGGATCAAGAACCTCCATGTAATACCAGACACACCGAAACTAATAGAAAAGAAACTGGGGAAGACCCTTGAGGACATGGGCACAGGGGAAAAGTTCCTGAACAGATCACCAATAGCTTATGCTCTAAGATTAGGAATTGACAAATGGGACCTCATAAAATTACAAAGTTTCTGTAAGGCAAAGGGCATTGTTAAAAGGACAAAACGGCAACAATCAAATTGGGAAAGGATATTCACCAACCCTACATCTGATAGAGGGCTAATATCCAATATATACAAAGAACTCAAGAAGTTAGACCCCAGGGAACCAAATAACCCCATTAAAAAATGGGGTAGAGATCTAAACAAAGAATTTTCACCTGAAGAAATTCAGATGGCCGAGAGGCACCTTGAGAAGTGCTCAACATCATTAGTCATTAGGGAATTGCAAATCAAAACAACCCTGAGTTTTCACTTTACACCAGTCAGACTGGCTAAGGTAAAAAACTCAGGAGACAGCAGGTGTTGGCGAGGATGTGGAGAAAGAGGAACACTCCTCCACTGCTGGTGGGGCTTTAAGATTGTACAACCACTTTGGAAATCAGTCTGGTGGTTCCTCAGAAAACTGGACATGAGACTTCCAGAGGACCTTGCTATACCTCTCCTGGGCATACCCAAAGGATTCCCCAGCATGCAATAAAGACACATGCTCCATTATGTTCATAGCAGCCTTATTTATAATAGCCAGAAGCTGGAAAGAACCCAGATGTCCCTCAAAGGTGGAATGGATACAGAAAATGTGGTATATTTACACAATGGAATACTACTCAGTAATTAGAAACAATGTATTCACAAAATTTTTAGGCAAATGGTTTGATCTGGAAAATATCCTAAGTGAGGTAACCCAATCACAAAAGAATACACATGGAATGCAATCTCTGATAAGTGGATATTAATTAGCCCAGAAGCCCTGAATACCCAAGGCACAAATCGCATAACAAATGACTCCCATGAAGAAGTATGGAGAGGGTCCTGATCCTGGAAAAGATTGATCTAGCATTGGAGGGGAATATAAGCACAGAGAAAAAGGAGGGAGGTGATTGAAGAATGGATGGAGAGAAGAAGGTTTATGTGACATATGGGGAGGGGGCATCTGGGAAAGGGGAAGTCATTTGGAATGTAAACAAAGAATATAGAAAATAAAAATATTAAAAAAACAAATATAGAAATCCTAATTAAATCTATGACAAAAACATTAAACTTCTGAAAATTAAAGCACAGTCAATTTAACTTAAAAACTGCTAGAGAAAAATAAGCTACTTAGAAAACGTCAATTATAAAACAGTAATTGAAAGTAATGAAAGGCAGAGAAATCTAAAATGACTTTCAATCATGAATTTTCCCTTTGTTAAAATTGTCCTTCTGGGCAATGTGTGGTTGGGGGAGAAACCCTGCTGGACAACTGAAGAAAGGAAATAAAAACCCCAGTATCCAGAATGTGTCACCAATTTTAGAGTTCTTAGTCAGTGGGGTCCCATAGATCCCCTGATATTCCAGGCTATTGCCAATCCTCTTGATTACTCTGCAGAATTTGACTCTAAGTTCCTATTGCAAAAGACAGCACATGCTTGAGTTATAGAACGTTAGCTTGTACTGACCCAGAAGCTTCAACCTTACTGTCTAGCTTTCATAGTACCAAAGGTGCTATGCATGCTACCAGTGGACAAAAGTTGTCAACAATCATATCAACCTGTGAACCTTCTGAGACTGTGTGTGAGCTTGTGTGTGTGAAACTGTAAACAATTGCCAGGACTGTCCTGACAAGACCTCGCCACTGGTAAAATATTGGAATGAATCTTATGGGGTAACCTATCACTTCTGATGAGATTTGAGGCATACTCTAAAAGATGGAGTTCATATATGGCAGCAGCATTAGAGCCAAGTACCTGTAGTTAGTCATGTCTTGAGCCCTAGGAAAAAACCTAACACTATTACTCTGCTAAGTAGACATGGGATTAAATTGACTCCTAATGACTTATTATTATACACATAGACTAATGCATCTCTCAACCTCAATTTTCAGCAGAAGATGATTAACACAGATCCACAATTGGCCAAGGGATAGAGAATAAATATTTGCAGATTTCTCATCTCTGAAGGAAACAAATATACGTCACTAACTCTTCCTAAGTATCAAAAATCATTTTAGGGGAGGGGTAGAAACTGTGTAAGATCCAAATATGATGGATCATTACAAGGAAACATCATCTTCTGGACACTGAAGTGCCACTGCACATAAAATCTCAAAGAGATAGTGAAAGCACAAAGAAGCAATGTGCAAGTTCAAATCAGAACAATGTTCTACATCGAGTAGAGTTTGAAATGACATCCCACCCCTAGGTGAGCAGAAGTGGAATAGTCAGTTTTCTTTCAGAATGTGTTCAATTTTTGTTTTAAGCAACTATTACTGAGTATGTTGCTTGCGCTGGAATGTGGCCAATATACTGATTTTCTCTTTTCCAGCAGAGGTCAGTTATAAATAGCTTCTTGATCAAGGTGACATTGATACATTAAATTAAATAATTTAATTTATGTGTGTGAGAAATTTGAATAAAAATAAGAAAAACACCACTAACAAAAGCTATGTATCCCCTAATAAGTAGACCTTACTTCATAGTAAGCATTATACAAAAAAAAAAAAAAAATCAGGCACACAATTTAAATGGGATGAATTTCTTTAAAAAGAGGACATGAATCTTGGTGGTTAGAGAAGTGGTGGTGAATCTGGGGGAAGACAGGAGGGGGGAGAATATAATAATAGTATACTTTATGAAAAAAATAAATGATACAAATAATACTTTATAAAGAAAAAGAAAATGTTCCTTTAATAATAAAAGAAAAATATATAGTCAGATAAAATAAAACCAATGAAAAATTTCAACCATACTAAGAATGACATTTTAAAAATATTTAGGATATCAGGAAAGAATTCACACTAGTACAACAGCAGAAATTTTGTCCCAACATTAGGTTATTTTGACCGTAAAAATTTTTTTGTTGTTTTTGTTTTTTGGGGTTTTTTTTGGGTTTTTTTAATGTACTGATATATTTTTGATTTACATTTCAAATGATTTCCCCTTTTCTGGGTCCCCACTCCCCGCAAGTCCCATAAGTCCTCTTCCCTCCCCCTGTTCCTCCATCTACCCTTTCCTGCTTCCCTGTTCTGGAATTCCCCTATACTCTTGCACTGAGTCTTTCCAGAACCAGGTTGACCGTATAAATTAATTAACAATAATGCAATAGTGGTTTCAACAAAAGTGATATTGTCTGGTACTCCACACATAACAATTGATAATGATAGCATTATTAGACCTAAATGAAAGAGTTCCTCACTTTGTTGAAAGGCTTAAAATATCAATCTTAGCTAATATAAGCCTGCTGAAAATACTTGCAGAAGTACTGACAAAAACCATTACAAAAGCTATAAAACAATATCACACTGATTCATAAAAAAACTACTATGAATATGCCATTTTAAAAGGGTTAAAATAACAAGAAAAAAAGAAAACAGAAGATACCATGAAGACAAAGACATGAGGTTTGGTGTGTAATTTATTAATAGAGTATTTGCTTTGCAGGTACATTGCCATGAATTTAATCACTAGCACCACAGAAAGGCTGGCAAATTCTTACATACATAAATAATTACATCAAATGGAAATGACCTACATATACTAATCAGAAAGACCAAGATTGATTTAATATCTTTTAAAAGATGGCCTATCTGTTTTTTATACAAAATACTCTTAAAAACAAAAACAGAAATAAATTGAATGGATCTGAATGTGCTTAGATATATTTAGTGTACATTAGTGATAGTAAGTTAGGCCTGGTTTAGTATCTAACATTACCTGCTAGTATCTCCTTTTCCTGGGGTAAACAAATATCAGTTTACCTCACTGCACTGACAATAAAAAAAAAAAAAAAAAAAAAAAAAAAAAAAAAAAAAAAAAAAAAAAAAAACAATGATTTCATTCAAGCCTAGCCTAGTGAGCCTGTGAATTTGTTGGTCTTTTAAGAGTTCAAGATTGCATCCCAGTTTAGGAGTTTGATGCCGGTATGTGGACTGTCTCATTAAAGCTGCATCACTGAAGACCTTCCTCTGATAACATTCCCCTTCCTACTCCAACATCTCTAACCAATCTACACCTGAGAGGCAAGGAGAAATTATGGAATCCCAGACAGTGTGCTTGATTCTTTTGAATTTTCTTGTACTACAAAAATGTTAAAAGCTACATAACCATTGCCATAGATGTAGTTCTCACTCAGTTATTTCTCTGATTTTATTACTATGATTACAGATTCAGTATTCTATAGTTGAGCACAGTATTCTGTGTCACACAGTCATAACTGTCATGTCATGTTATTCCCTAGTGCCTAGCTACACTAATATAGTATCTTTAATTCAGAGAAAAGAAATGACTAAAAGCAAAGTAAACCATTGCATAATAATAAAAAGGTAAAACTGTTGGAGGAGCAGATATAGTCATTATAAATATATGCACATCAAACAGACCCTCAAGAGAGATAAAGTAACACCTGATAAAGCTGAAAAGCAAAATACACAAACTCACAACTATAATTGTGTACTTCAAGCTCCCTCTCAGCAACTAATGTAAAAGTTCGACAAAGAAATATGGGAAGAAAATTACTGACATATTGAGATCATTTTGTCTGGCAAAAGCAGAATGTGATTTATAAGTCATGACAAAACACTCCCTAATACACAACACACATTACTGGGCTATAAAAACTGAGTCAAGAACATATGAAATACATTCTCCTTAACTATCAAATCAAACTAGAAGTACACATCAGAAAGAAAACACCTAAATAATAAAGATGTCAATTCTCTGAATTTATCTATAGGTTTCATGCACTTTCTATTCAAATGTTAGAAATACTTTTATAGAAACAATCAAACTAATTCTAAAAATGTTGAATGAGATCAACCCTACATTTCAGAATTGTCCCTGGTTTCTTGGCTTAAACCTCAAGCTTGTAATGTATTAGCTAAATGGTCTTGGTTTATTGCTTTTGAATCTTCCCAACTTCATGTATTATATGGGGGTAGTGGTTACACATTCCTTATAAAGCTTATAGAATGATTAACCTAGATGGCACATGGAAAATGTTAAGGATAATGGTACAATGAGCATTGAATGGCTTTGTACTAAATGAAACTGTTAACCCACATGATCATACAATTATTCCGTATTCTATATTTTCTCTCATATTTAGGTATAATTATGTGATCAAAATTTGGTCTAAATGTATGTGAAAGTGATTTATCCCTCTTCAGGTTTTGCTTCTTAAATATCGATTTGGTATTTTTTTTCTCTATATGCCTCCATCTTATATAAAACAGATCAGGAATCCCAGGAAGACAAGATCCCATAGTTTGATTATGCTGTCTATTCTATTTCTTCTCCTAGATTTGCCTTTACCAATACATGGATTATAGCATCTTGATTTCTAAGCTCATATCCATTTAAATACACCACCACTCCCTGCTTACATACATATAAAATGTTGAAATAATTTTCTGTGAAGTTAGGTACTTCCTTTCCTACTGAGACAGACAAGGCAGCCCAGCTAGAAGAACAGCCCACATATAGGCAACAGCTTTTGTGATAGTTCCTGCTCTAATTTTTTGGGACCCATATGAAGACCAAGCTGCACATCTACAAATGTTAGGGGAGGCCTCAGCCCAGCTGGTGTATAATTTTTGGTTGGGGGTTCAGTCTCTGAGAGCCTCAAGGGTTCAAGTTACTTGATTCTCTTTGTTTTCCTGTGGATATCCTATCCCACTAGGGACTATAACCCTTCCCCCTATTCCTCCATAAGAGTTTCCAAGCTACAACCTCTGTTTGGCTGTGGGTGTCTGCATCTGTCTGAGTGGGTTGGTGGGTGGAGTTTCTCATAGGACAGCCATGCAAAACTCTTGTCTGCCAGCATAACAGAGTATCATTAATAGTCTCAGAGATTAGTGCTTATCCATGGGATGAGTCTCAAGTTGGGCTAGTTATTTTTGGCCATTCCCTCAGTCTCTGTAGACAGGAGAAGTTTTGGGTGGAAAGTTTTGTGGGTAGGTTGGTATCCCTATTGCTCCATGGCAGTTCCTGCCTGGCCACCAGGAGGTGGCTGCTTCAGGTTCCATATCTCCAATGCTGTGAGTCACAGCTAAAGATACTCCCATTGATTCATGGTCACCTCCCCTAACCCAAGTATCCATCTCTTCCTCAAGATACCCCGTACAATCCAACACCCCCATGCAATCACTTGAAGATTTTTATTTATTCTCATGGTCATCTGACCAGGGTTGGGGGATACCCAGGGTGCTCCCATGTTTAGAGAAGGGGAGGGTGGATGAGGGAAGGATTGTGGGATGGGTGGCCAGGAGGAAATAAGTAAGAGATAAATAAATAAACTTAGTTTTAAAAGAGGTTGAAGTAAACTTCCAAAATTATTTATAAATAGTTGCTGTCACCATCTCCAGCCTCATGAGGTTTATCAATTTTTTTGTTACTCTAATACCCTTCTTTGTGCTGAATCTATCCACCTGGGAGGATGACAGCAAATACTGCTAATCACAATCATCTGGGAAGTGTTAGAGTCCAAACCTATTATTACTAGTTCTTTAGGCCTCTAAATATGATGCCTTTGTATTAGTCTCAATGAAAAACTTTGTGCTTTTCAAGCAGATTCAAATGAAAATTACCTCACTATATTTAAAAACTTTACTTTCTTCATCATCTGAACTTTTATGAATAAACCAAAATTTTTCACTTGGTGATCCATGTACTGAACCTTTCTTATCAAGTTGCTCCACACATTTCATACAAACGTTATTAGCAAAACAACCTCACAGACATATGTTTCAGTATCTGAAAAAATGCATGGCTAGGATCAACTGGCATCTAAAGTATCTATTAAGCAACAACTGGTTTGTGGTGAAACTATTTCCTCTGAGCACAATGTAACTACCACCATCTTGAAATCCAAGCAGTTATGATCACCTGAATAAAGTTGTTTTAAGACCAGTCACTAATGTTTCCACATAAAAAGAGAGAGTAATCAGAATCATGATTGATAGTTCAACAACATACTTCTTGTCCCTTCAGCTTTTAATAAACTTACTACATCTGTATACTATCTTTGGCAGCACCAGAGTAAGAGGTAGAAAAATGATTGCTGTGAAGGATCTGGTAATGTACTTTTCCTCAGCCATCCTATCCTGTGGCAGAATATTTTGTTGATATAACTGCCTTTGAGTTGCAGACACTTGTGTCACTTATTCTAAGCAATCCCACAGAAACTAATTGATTCAGTAATCTAGGCTTGACTATTTGCTGTGACAGCAACACCCTATGTGACATGATTGTATATTTTTCTCATATAGTCCCAAAAAAAGTAGCACAATAGATTGGTGATCAATCTAAAATGTGAAAGAATCAAAGAGTTTGGAAAAATCAGTTGTAAGCATTGTGTGTAGTAAGGCATGTAGCTGAGACTAAGTTTTCTGAGAGTGGAAGATGTAGGAACATCAGAGATGTTATCATAAGCTATGTCTTATTAAATAACATGACTTCTCGGTGGAGTGGCAGTTATGTCATTTTTTCTGTGATTGAAAAGACATAAAATTAATGCAGAGCTGTCTGACAAGATGGAAAATCATGGTGAAATTTTTATAGGGAAAATGTGCCAGGACTGTCTTCATTTCTCTAGCATAAGACTTCATGATGAATGCCTACATAAGTATGAGGATGTCTCAAAAATGTCTGCTGGACTAGAGCTTATATTGCAATCCCTAATTGTAGTGTGCACACAGAATTGCAAGAAAGCTGTAGCAGCAATTATACTGAACATGTTATGGGTGACACACTTAATTGATGTTGAGCTGTAGTCCTATAGGAAACTTCTCTGTATGTGGGTGAATTTCAACAGGAAATAGAAACATCCTCAATATTTCTCTTTGATTTGCTAGGAAAGGTGAATAAGAGGGAAGAAAAGCTGAAAGTATTTTTATGATTCTTAGGTCCAGGAAAACATAAGAAAAATTAGATAAAGAGGCCTGTCAGTGCCAATCAAAATCAAGTGTGGCAAGATTTATGATAAGCCATAGGTACTATGGAACATAGAAAAACCCAAATGCAACTTTTGTCAATCTCTAGTAGGCATTAAAATCTAAACACATTTCACCCAGGGCACCAAGGGTTACAGAAAAGTGAAGACAGTTTTTATTGTACCCACATGTAAGAAATTTATTTTCAGCCAACTACTCAGTTGTAATCCATAAGTCACTATTTTTAGGATCCACTGTTAGCTACTCCATAGAATCTCAGCTCCCATTTTGTTTTAACCAAATTTGCCTTACTTTTACAGATCAAAATTCAGGTGTGAAATTGATTCAAGAAAATTGATTCAAGAAAAGATATTCTAAGGGAGAAAAGAAAGAATAAAAACAAAACAAAACAAAACAAATTATGGAAGGATGTTGAATATAAGGCACTTGGGGCCAGTCTTTCACTCCCAGTTGTGTAAACTTAGTATAACATTTTGTGTCCTTTGCTTTGTGTAATGCATGCATATGCCTTTTATTTTTTAAGTCAACCAATATAAATATACATTAAAAGCTTGTGCTTTAAATAAAAGGCAATTATAGTGCTTAATTGTCTTTTTAAGGTCACCCAGAAAATTCCACTTGGAAACTAGATTTGTTAACACATATGTGCATTTCATTCCATACTTATGTACTTGGGTTTATCAATATAAATGAGTAAAAATAGTGAGGGGATTAAAATGAGTGTAAATTAGGATTAAATCACATATTTTACCCACTGTTATTGGATTGTAATGAAAGATACCTTAAATTAGGTGACTTATAGAAAAAATAATAAAAAATTTATTTAGCGAGGCTGTGGAGAATGGAATGGGAACTTAAAAGCCAAGAGCTTTGAAGAACCTACACACTGAATTCCAGAGTGGTTGTACCAGCTTGCAATACCACCAGCAGTGGAGGAGTGTTCCTCCTTCTCCACATCCTCACCAGAATCTGCTGACACCTGAGTTTTCATCTTAGCTATGCTGACTGGTGTGAGGTGGAATCTCAGGGTTGTTTTGATTTGCATTTCCCTGATGACTAAGGATGTTCAACATTTCTTCAGTGCTTCTTGGCCATTTTGTATTCCTCAGTTGAGAATTTACTGTTTATCTCTGTACCCAATTTCTAATATGGTTATTTGGTTCTCTGGAGTCTAAAATCTTGAGATCTTTGTATATATTGCATAATTAGCCCTCTATCAGATGTAGGATTGGTAAAGCTCTTTGCCCAGTCTGTTGGTTGCCATTTTGTCCTATTGACAGTGTCCTTTGCCTTACAGAAGCTTTGCAATTTTATGAGGTATCATTTGTTGATTCTTGATCTTAGAGCATTAGCCATTGATGTTCTGTTCAGGAAAATTTCCCCTGTGGCCACATGTTTGAGGCTCTTCCCTATTTTCTCTTGTAAGAGTTACAGTGTATCTGGTTTTATGTGCAGGTCTTGATCAAATTGGGCAGGGAGATAAGAATGGATCAATTTGCATTCTTCTACATGCTGACTGCCACTTGAACCAGCACAATTTGCTGAAAATACTGTCTTGTTTCCATTGGATGTTTTTAGCTCCTTTGTCAAAGATCAAGCGACAATAGGTATGTGGGTTCATTTCTGGTCTTCAGTTCTTTCCCATTGATCTACCTTCCTGTCTCTGTGCCTATACCATGCAGTTTTTGTCCCTGTTCCTGGAAAGGCCTTATCCAGCATTATAGCGGAGTACCAGGACAGAGAAAAAGGAGGGAGGTGATTGGAGTATGGGTGTAGAGAAGGCTTATGAGACATATGGGGAGGGGGAAACTGGGAAAGAGGAAAGTGTTTTAGAATGCAAACAAAAAATTTAGAAAAGAAAAAAAAAACGGAAAAAAAAAAAGAAATGAAACCAGAGGAATGAAACCAGCAGAAGATCGACAAGCAAGAGACAACTTTCAAGTGGGTGATGGATTTCCAGTCAGAGCCTTGTGTTTCTGCAATCCAGCCACACTATATGTGGACATTTTCTTCTGCCTAGTGACTTTGACGTCTGCTTTGTCAGATTTGAGCATAGCTGATGGCAACTGCTTTCAGATCCCATCCACTTAGAGTCAAACGGACTAAGTCAAACATTCCTGTTTGGATGAAATTCACTTCATTCTCTGCACAAATGCTCGCTCCCGTACCCTGCCTATGTTGGCTAGAAGCTGGTGCTCCCTACAAGCCCTTCTCACACACCAGACTTTGGGAATGCCCACTGGGGTGCTCATACAATCAGTTTACAGACCTCAACCTCCATGCATGCCCATGATCATCTCAAAGAAGCATATACAATGAATGTGGGCAGGGAACATTTAAAGGCCCAATGGTAATGATGCAGGATCTCAGCCACTGGTGGTCTTGGCACTCTCAGACCTACTCCTTGGAGAGCCCATATATGACATGTAGTGGTCTGAATACACTTAGCCCATGGGAAGTGGCACTATTAGGAGGTGTGGCCTTATTGGAGGAGGTATAGACTTGTTACAGAAAGTGTGTCACTGTGCAGGAGAGTTTTGAGGTCTCTTCCTATACTAAAGCTCTGCCCAGTATATGGAAGGAGCCTCTTCCTGCTGCCTGTGGAAGACAGTCTTCTCCTGGCTGCCACTGGATCAAATGTGGGATCTCAGCTTCTACAGCACATCTGCCTGGACACTGCTTTGTTTCCTACCATGATGATAATAGACTGAGCCTTTGAACCTGGAAGCCAGCCCCAATTAAATGCTGCCCTTTATTAAAAAAAATTAAAAAAAGAAAGGGCAACAAAATACTCATATGGAGACAAAATGTGGAGTAGATTCTGAAGGAAAGGCCACCCAGATACTGCCCCAACTGGGGATCCATCCCACATACAAGCTCCAAACCCAGTCACTATTGTGGATGCCAAGAAGAGCTTGCTGACAGGACCTTGATATAGCTGTCTTTTGAGGCTCTGCCAGAGCCTAATAAAGGCAGATACTTGCAGCCAACAATTTGACTGAGCATGAGTTCCACAATGGAGGAGTTAGAGAAAGGACTGAAGGAGCTGAATGGATTTGATACCCCATAGGAAGAACAAAAACATCAAACAGTCAGATTCCCAGAGTGCACAGGGACTAAACCACCAACCAAAAAGTACACATGGAGGGACCTATGGCTCTAGCCACATATGTCGCAGAGGATAACCTTGAAAGACATCAATGGGAAGAGATGCCCTTTGTCCTGTGAAGGTTGAATACCCCAGTGTAGGGGAATGCCAGGATGGTGAGGTGGGAGAGGGTGTTTGAGATGAGGGGGATGGAATAGGGTGGTTTTGGAGAGGAAACTGGGAAAATGGATAACACTTGAAATATATAATATTCAATAAAAACCTGTTTTCAACATATTGAAATGGATATTCTTTGTATCATTCATTCTATAGCAGATGGTAAAAGAATGAGGGAGGTTAATGGGGCAGATGAAGCTAAAACTGGTTATATAGCAAATATACTCCAACAAAAACACATTCTCCTATATGTGATATTACTCTAACTTACCAATCATTTATAAAAGACCTAATCGCGTTTCAAAGGGCTTGACTCCCAACACTCATTATATACATTAAGCCTGCCACACATGAACATTGAGAGGGTCACATTCATACCATAATAATCACTTTCTAGTTGGGTGCTTTACTTGGGAATAACATCTCCTCTTTCATTCAGTGCTGGGTTTTGGAGACAGAGGAAAGGAGGGACCTTAGTAGGAGAAAGGAGCGGGAGTGGATTGGGGGGTAGGATCAGGCCCAGTACAGGCCCAGATGCTTTCAATTTATACAGGCGACTTTCCTGTTGTATTCAGAAAACACTGTTTCACAGGAGTCATATTTGCTTCTGGCTCTTTCAATTCTTCTCTCTCATCCATAGGAATTCCTGAGCCTTGAGAGCAGGTTGCATGATACACATGTCCCATTCATGGCTGGTCATTCCATAACCTCTTCTTCTATGAACATTTATCAGTTATAATTCTCTGTGTTGATCACCATTGACTGCTTCTCTGATGAAGGTTGAAAGATGCACTTATCCACATAAACAATTAGAAGGTTTTGGCAGTTGGTTTAATACAATATCCGTGTAGCAGAAAAACAATAGTAGGTTCTCCCTACTTGGGGATAATAGAGCAAGAAGTATATTGACTATGGTCACTCCCATTGAGCCCTGGGACCCTCCCCTATCCCAGGTCATTGAGACTTCCTAGAGATTCCCTTCTTCACCACTCCCAGCAGCTCAAGATTTCCATTCATTCTCCTGGTTCTCTGGGCTTCTCTCCTGTCTGTGCCCACACCTGATCCTACCCCTCAATCCACTACCCCTCCTTTCTCCCACTAAGGTCCCTCCCTTCCTCTGTCTGATGAATATTTTATTCCCCCTTCTTAGTGAGATTCAAACATCCTCACTTGGGCCTTCCTTCTTTTTTTAACTTCTTTGGGCCTGTGTGTTGTATCTGTACTTTTTGGCTAATATCCACTTCACAGTGAGCACATACCATGTATGTTCTTTTGGATCTGAGTTACCTCACTCAAGATGATATTTTCTGGCTTTATCTATTAGTCTGCAAAATTCACGATATCCTTGTTTTTAATTGCTGAATGGTATTCCATGGTGTAATTGAACTGCATTTTCTGTATCCATTCTTTGTTTGAAGACATCTGAGTTGTTTCCATCCTCAATGCCCCAGTGTCGGGGAATGGCAGGATGGTGAGGTGGGAGTGGGAGAGTGGAAAAAGGGGAGGGAGAATGGGATAGGGGGGTTCTGTAGGGGAAAGTGAGAAAGGGGATAACACTTGAAATATAAATATATAAAATATCCAATAAAAAACCCAAATAGTAGGAACACAGAATCTGAAGAGGCCAATTTCTATAGCCAGACAGGATCCCTAGTGGAGAGATAAGGGGCACCATCCCACTTTCTTTCTTTTTTTTAATTTATTGATATATTTTTTTTATTTACATTTCAAATGATTTCCTCTTTTCTGGACCCCCACTCCCTGAAAGTCTTTCAACCAAAACTTTGTCCTGTCTAAAAGAAATGCAGGAACAAAATGGAGCAGATACTGAAGGAATGGCCAACAAATAACTTACCCAACTTGAGACCCAACCTATGGGCAAACAACAATCTCTAAAAGTATTGATACTCTGGTATGCTTACAAATAGAAGCCTAGCATAACTTTCCTCTAAGAGGCTCTGCCCAACATGTAAATAGCAACAGCAGAACATTCAAAGAAGGTCAGAGACCCTTATGGAAGAGTTGAAGGAAGGATTTAAGTCCCTGAAGGGGATAGGAAGGCCTGGGAGCTCTTAAAGTCTGAGTCACCAAAGAGCAAACATAGGCTGGACTAAGGACCCCTGCACACATGTAGGTAGTCTCTATGGCTGCCTTTTCTGGCCTTTGTGGGAGAGGATCTGCCTAATCCTGAGGAGACTTGATGCACCATGGTTGGGGGGAAAGTTTGGGGGTTCACCCTCTCAGAGAAGAATGGGAGGGGATAGGAGAGATACTATGTGGCAATGGCCCAGCAATTGAGATGTAAATAAATAAATAAATAAATAAATAAATAAATAGACTTTTTGTTAAAGAAGGGTTAAGTGGAATGGATTTGAGGAAAGGGTAGAAGGGAGAAATCTGTTGAAGAATACTGAACCCTTCTCTGTGGCAGTTATTTCTCCATGCCTCACACCTCTCTGGCTTATCCTTTGAAGTCTTGATGGAAGCAATCATATCCATTGCTTTTCTAGTCACAATGCACAGTATACTGATCCTGGTGGACTTCTGTAAAGACTATCTAAGGGTCATAGTGAAAAAAAAGTGGAGTGAATAATTTAAAATAGAATTGAGAATCAGTAATCATTGCATCAAAATCTACTTGGTACTCTACCTCAGGGACTTGCACCATGGTCCTGTAATAGAACATGCAGCTAGGATTGTCTCCAAGAAGTGTTTAGATCCAATCTTCCATTGTATTTATATATAGCATTTGGTTTCTGTATATATAAATAATTAATCTACTGTCTTAATGAATAGGCCCTACCTTTTAATGGCATAGCTCATTCATTTTAATTTCTTTATTGAATTTGGCCAGATTGCTCATGTTTGCTCCTAAATTGACTTTCTTTTTTTCACTATGGATAGGTATGGTATGCAGCTTGGTTTTAGAAATATGACTAGGGGCGGCCAGGGAATAAAGAAAAGATAGCAACACTAAAGAAACGGCAAGCACACACACAGAAAAGTTGGAGTTAGATTGAATGTCAGCAATCTAATGAAGTGGAACCAAATACCACAGCAATATGGAAGCTCAGGATGTTTATCATATTTAGCACAGCGATGAAAGGGTTGGATACTGTCCAAAGGTATGAGGTCCCTAAAGGCAAGTAGTACCAGACTACAAGAATCTTAGAGAAGGAAGCTTCAGCAGCTCCTTTTTACACACACTGGGCCATCGTTTGCAAACACTAGTACTCTAACCAGAGGAAGGCTTTTTGCAGTTTTTTGTTGTTTTTTTTTTTTGTTTGTTTTTTTGTTTTGTTTTTTGTTTTTTCGTTTTTTTTCTGAGCCTGATCTATGAGGGGAGGGAGCTTTTGCCAATTTCCCATAGGCTAGTCGCTTTGGCCCTTGTATGATCATCTTATGTCACACAATACATTTACACAGAACTTCATCTGCTCTTTACACAATCTGGGTTTCCTTAGCAACCCATAGGTAGGCTACAAATATTCTAAGTTTTTCAGTTTGGCTTCTCGTATGATCAACAATTCAATTCTTAAATGAGTTCTCTCCTCTCACATTTTATTGTCATCAATCAAGAGAGAGAGGCTGTTCTATCATCACCTTTCAAATGATACTTTCTGTCAAAAGTCTGATTTCACTCTTCACAACTTATTTCTTACACAAAAAAACCATAAGATCTGACCATACTTCTTCCATGTTCATTGTTACAGTATTACAAGAATGATCTTTCCTATCAGTAGTCTAAAATAACCTGGACCACCTGAGTTTTCTCAAACACTGAGTTGCCAATCAGGCAACATATATGAGGTGGTTTGAGACCCAGACACATAAGTAGCAGAGGACTGCTGGGTTTGGCCTCAGTCGGAGAAAAGAGACTTGAGGCCTCAGAGACTGTGGAGGCTTGAGGAGGGGGAATATCCTCGTGGGGACAGGAAGTGAGGATGAATGGGATGAGGAACTGTGGGAGGAGGACAAGGAGGGGGGCAAAGGCTGAACTGTAAAAAAAAATAAGCAATTTTTAAAAAAAAGAATGTTCTTTCCTATATTGACCAATAGAATGCTTCCATTTCTTTGTGAGATCTTATCAGAATACTACTCATTTATGTTTCATTACTGCTATTTTCACAAAAATGAAGAAGTAGAAACAGTCTAGATGTCAATCAACTAATATTGGATAATGATAAGTAGCTATATTTACACAGTGGAGTATTATTTAGGCATTAAGAAAAGATGAAATTCTAAAATTCACAAGTAAATGGATGATGCTAGAAACAATTGATCTGAATGGTATAAACCTAGATCCAGAAAGACAAATTTTGCATTTTATCTTTTTGTGTGTTACCTTTGAATTTTCAGATATTTCCTTTGAAATATCTGTAGAGGCCACAAAATTACTAAGGAACAATGGGATCATTGTTCAACTGAAGGGAAGGTGAATGCAAGTATAACAGAGCAAAGGGGGAATACTAGAATATGAAGAGTTAAATGGGGTGAGGGTTAAACTGTAAGGCAGAAAAGGCAATAATGGGTAACTAATATTGAAGATATCTTGAATGTGTCATATGTACTTTTTCTACTACTGTTGAATCTTCTTGAAAAATATGAACACCAGACAGGTGTTTTCATATTTTGAGGGAATACTACAATTTTTAGAGCTACTATTATGCCTGCTTTTCTTCTTTTTCATGAAGATTTTGTTTTCATACTCCATATGTTCAAGTAGTTGTACTTACTATGTTTGGAATTCTGAGTATGTTTATTGAAGATCCCTTAAGTATTTACTTGTTCATAGATGCATTTCTTTTTTTCCTGTTCTACTGTTAAATATGCCAATTTTCCTCTACCCCCATGTTGTTGTGATCAAAATAGGTTTGTAATATAGTTTTATAAGGATGCTAAAATGCCCAAATTCATTTTAGGAGGACAATATTGCCATAATACAAAAATAAACCATAAAGACATAAACATGAAATAAGCTCTTTGCCAATATTCCTGATGAATTTATATGCAATATTTCTCTGATTTAAGGGACCAAAGAACTGGGTATGAAATGAGCCAAAGACTAGAAAATGCCACAGAAAGAACTTTGACTTTAATAATTTCACTTTTTCTATTTCTTTGCTTGGTTACCCACTATAGAAAGATACCATCAGACAATCTTTAAATGCCTTCATGGTCAATCTTTAAGCATAATCATAGGATAATAAAATTCTAATTCATATAACAATATAAACATATATGTGACATTACTTTTCTAGTACTCAGGGTAGCATGCTTAGTCTCTCCAACACCTCAAAATTTCTACACATTCCTGTCTCTATATGATCAGAGATCCAACTTCTACCTATATTATACATTTCTAACACTTACTCCTACATCATCATCTCTTCTATCTGACATTGAATTAAGCTATAAAAAGATACCTGGCATACATTTCAGTCTCTGGGATAGTCACAGTCTAATGAAGTAAAGTGACTCATGAGTAGGGAAACCATAAGATGAATATACTGCTAAATTTAAAAGAAATATAGCATGCATGTTATAAGAGGTGTATCAACCAACTTTCCCTATGGTTCCAGTACATCAAGGAATTATCTATTGCTGTACTGCAGGGTTACATCAAGAAGACATTTCAAGTTAGGAACCATGTTGATGCCCTTTTGCCTCTTGTTAATTCAAGATAAGTAGGCACATCTCACATCTCCTTTATTAATACAGTCTAAAGTTAATTAAAGAGAGTCACTTGCATTGTTATAGACTGTCTCTGCAACTCATTTTAGTCTCACTTCATTCTTCTGAAAAATGGAGATGGATATTCCTAGCAGTCAGAGTATTTGAAGGACTTAGTGAAAGGAAAAACTGTGAAAAGCACTCTAAACTGTCAGGCACTTATTCAAATGGGAAATGTTTCTCTGCCTAATTTTGTTGGTGACTTGTAGCATTGTGTTGTCTCATAGCCCCATTTACTCAGTTAAGGGACAAAAGTCCTAAGGCTTTAGGGCACTGAGCCAAAAGGGTAGAGTGGATGCTTCCTGTCACCCCCTCACTCAGCTTCTCAGATTTATCATTCCTCCCATCCCCTGGGATTCATTATTGCCAATTCTTGAAGAATGTACTTGGGCCTTTGAGCTCCATAATTTCTGACTCTTGAACCAAACACGACCCCTTTGAGGTTGGAAATCCATTTACTCTTGGCAAAGTCACAACATCTTGTTTCAAAGAAAAAGGGAGTAAAAAAATTTTAGCTCACAAAATCTTAGGGAGTTTTATAACCAACGCTTATAAGACATTTTTGGAGCCGAATTCACTCTTACAACAGAGCCCTTGGATGATTTAAGTGTAAATGAATCAGAAGAGTCCAGATCAGATTTCTGTTGAAATACACAAAGTTTAGAAATGGAAGGATTGGAGGCTCAGCCAAGAGCACTCTCTGTTTGGGCAAAGCCCCCAGGGTAGCTGGAATCACAGTATTTGCAGAGATTTCCCACGGAGACACTTAAATGGGTCCTAGAGAACTACATCATTAGGTGCAGTAGGCACCTTCCTCAATTCCTCTGTTGTTGCCCAGGCCACCCAATGGCTATAAGAGCTCCTGGGTACAGGATGGATAACTTTCAGGAATGTTTCTCTAAATGAGCATCTCTAAATATAATGAAAGAGAGAAGTTGCATTCTCTGCTTGCAGTCCCTAAATATAATCACAGAGACAAGCAAGATACACAGGATACTTTACTGAAAGAACAGGCTCCTGTGCCATGGAAGAGGTCCAGCGCAAGCTAATAGCAACAGCAGGGAAGAGTAAACAGCTTAGAGAAATGGTAAGAGCTTTGGATGAAACTCAAGAGACTTCAAATCTAGGTTCTTAGCTTCTGTTTTTTGTTTTGCTTTTTTTTTTTTTTTTTTTTTTACATATGCTTGATTCTTTTTATTCACAAATAGCCAATAATCAATCAGGGTTGTGGTTCTTAATCTTAAACAAATCATAATTTTTAAATTTGAACTCACTGACTGATATTTGTACCTTAAATATGCTTACATAATTTTCACATAGTCTTAAGAAGGAAACAGGATTCTGTGGAGTATGAATGTGTTGGGTGATGTTTTGCTGGGGAAACACATGAAGGAGTGATTTCCTGTAGTGGACACAGCTGAGAGGCTAAGACAGACTCCTGAAGGAATGTTTCCCTGAAGCAGACACAGGAGAAAGGATGCTCTGCGAAAGCTCGCACAGGATAGGGCACATGATGAGGGATTCTTTGCCAGTGACAAATGTACTGGTCCACCTTACATTTTCATAATTGAACTGCATTTGTCAGGACTCCATAGAGAGAAACACACCAACTAAACAAAACAATAACAACAATGACAACATCAACAACAACAACAAACATTCTGGTGGTGTGCCAAGGCATTTTTTTTTTGCCACTTCCTTGATCTTGGGGTGATTAACAGAGTGATGTCAGCTGAGACAGATGCATGTGCTGAGGCAAAATCCATGGAGTTTAGAGGGCTATGAATAGTACTCAAAGGACAGTGACTGAGGCTGACTAGGCTTTCTTATAGAGATAGCTATAAAACACTTGTTGGCCTTGAGTCTTTGCTGATCTTCACTTTGCTGAAAGAGGCAGAGCTGAGAACTCCTGGCATTCCTGCTGGTCCCTCCTGCTGAATTGTTCCAAGGCTAAGACGCCTAACTGTGAGTGCTAGGTCATGCCACCACTGATGCTGACCCAACTCTATCGAACTGGACAGCTAATATATCTGAAAAGTGTTTGCAAGTGGATTGAGCTGCTGCTGCTGACCTGTGAACTCAACTGCTGATTTCCTGACAACACAGATGGGAGTTTCTCTAAAGAACCTTTCTTTTTTTAATTAATTTATTTATTTTTATTTACATTGCAAATGATTTCCCCTTTTCTGGGTCCCCACTCCCCGCAAGTCCCATAAACCCTCTTCCGTCCCCCTATTCTTCCATCTACCCCTTCCCACTTCCCTGTTCTGGAATTCCCCTATACTCTTGCACTGAGTCTTTCCAGAACCAGGGCCCACTCCTCCATTCTTTTTGGACATCATTTAACTTGTGGATTATATCCTGGGTATTCAAAGTTTCTAGGCTAATATCCACTTATCAGTGATTGCATACCATGATTGATCTTTTGAGTCTGGGTTACCTCACTTAGTATGATGTTCTCCAGCTCCATCCATTTGTCTAAGAATTTCATGAATTCATTGTTTCTAATGGCTGAATAGTACTCCATTGTATAAATATACCACATTTTTTGTATTCATTCCTCCGTTGAAGGACATCTAGGTTCTTTCCAGCTCCTGGCTATTACAAATAGGGCTGCTATGAACATAGTGGAGCATGTGTCCTTATTGCATGCTGAAGAATCCTCTGGATATATGCCCAGTAGTGGTATAACAGGGTCCTCAGGAAGCGACATGCCCAGTTTTCTGAGGAACCGCCAGACTGATTTCCAAAGTGGCTGCACCATCTTGCAATCCCACCAGCAGTGGAGGAGTGTTCCTCTTTCTCCACATCCTCACCAGCACCTGCTGTCTCCTGAATTTTTGACCTTAGCCATTCTGACTGGTGTGAGGTGAAATCGCAGGGTTGTTTTGATTTGCATTTCCCTAATAATTAATGATGTTGAACATTTCTTAAGGTGTTTCTCAGCTCTCCGAAGTTCTTAAAGAACCTTTCTAAACAGGTCCACTCCCCCAACACCACCATATCCTTTCTTTTCTACTGTCTCTGGTGGGGCGTGGGCTAAAAGAACTGACATTAGATGTAAACCTGGAAAAAAATTAAAGTTACATAGTTTCAAATTCTCTTTCCTATTTAGTGTATCTCCAACATAGAGAGAAAAACAGTGAATCCTAATATGATTAAGGCACTATTCTGCTAAGAGTTGCCACAGATTTCTCTTTCCTGTAGGATAAAAATCTAGGCATTTTATATCTGAATAAAAGTATATTAATGCTTGTGATCTGAAGTAGGTTCTAACTTTCCATTCCATATATTTTTCTGCTTTATTAGTATATTAAAAATTTACCTCAATTGCAATATCTATCTTCACAACTATCACAATCAACCATTTTAAAATATTTTTAGGTTTTGAGAATATAACGTAATCAAATAATTTCCCCTTCTCCTTTCTGTCTTCAAAACCTCCCATCAACCCCTATGTTTCTTTCAAATTCATGCCCTCTTTTCCTTTAATCGTTATATACATATTTTTAATACAGACTGCTCAGTCCATATGTTAGTTGCACATGTATATTTGCAGGGCTAATAATGTCATCATTTTATTAGATATTTGAAATCTTCATGCTATTTTTAAACAGTTGTAATCAAAACGTAGAATATAGAAGTGACAGAAAAACATTTGAAAGAAAAAGGAGGCTTAATTTCTACAGTTGTACAATTGCATATATGTAAGAACACTATTGCAATTGTAACAACAAACACTTTAGGATTCATAATAACAAATCACAAAATATAACACAATTTTTAAATGTCTGACTTATTTTCCTCACTTGATTATTTCATCACTTTATTCTGGATTGCATAGACATACATTCCATCTATCTACTTTTATTCCTTTTAAGGAATGTAAAAGAAATAGCACAACTGTTGTGACAGGAAGTGTTAATGAACCCCCAAAGATCACCAAGGAGATGTTTCCAATATAAACACATTAGGGTCTCTTTATTACAAACTCCAGTTTGGGTTTGCTCACTGCTGACCCACAGAACAGTTTGGTGAAGCTACCCAGTACTGTCACTGGGACAAGGTTTTATAGAAAATTGAAGCAAGTAAGTGGGAGGGTCCATCCTGACAAGTGTCTAACCTAATGACTATTGTAGGCCTACAGGTGGGTGCTCAGAATGAAGACCTTATACAATCACAAACAGTCTGAAATCACATCTGAAACAATCAGACAAATCTTTGATTAACTGTTGCTAGGAAGTAGCTAGGGAGTAACTCAGGCCAAGGACAAGCTGTGGGGTCCTTCCTGGTACATGGGTGAAGCTTGAATTCTGCTGCATGTCAAGATCTCAGGCCTTTTATTTAATCTTTTAAGATAGAGGCTGGTTCTAAGATGGAATAGGTTTGGCATCTCATCCCTCCCCCACCCTTTCTCTGGTAACTAGAAGGCCCAAACCAAAAGTGCTTTGAAAATAATAGCCAACAATAACGAGATACAATGTGCTAAACACCATTTTAAATATACACATTAATAGATGATTTACTTTCCCATCTAATCCTATTAGATTAGATAGATAAGTGCAGGATCCCCAATGGTGGAGTAATAGAAAGGACTGAATGAGCTGAAGGAGTTTGCAACCCCATAGGAAGAACAACAATATCAAACAACCAGACCCCCACCCCAGAGCTCCCAGGGACTAAACCACAAACCAAAGGATACATACACATGGAGGGACCAGTGGCTCCAGCCATATATGTAGTAGAGAGGATGGCCTTGTCGGGCGTTATTGGGAGGAGAGGCCCTTGATTCTAAGGCTCGATGCCCATATATAGGGGAATGCCAGGACAGAGAAGTGGAAGTGGGTGGGTTGGTGATCAGGCGAGGGTGGATGGGATAGCAGTTTTCTGGGATGAAAACTGGGAAAGGGGATAACATTTGAAATGTAAATAAAGAAAATATCCAATAAAAAAATAGATAATACTTCTATTTCCACGTTGTGAAAGAGGAAAATAAAACAGAGTGACAGGAAGCAATTTTTATTCATAATCATAGATAGGAACAAGCAAAGGCAAAATATGAATGCAGCTAGGCCCCAAGAATGGATTTCAGGTGATTTTTCTACTATGCCTTTCTCACATGTATGGCTACCTATATTTGAAATACTCCCTTTCTTTTAATAAAGTCACAAATTCCCCCCAGTAAATGTATGGCAAATTTCCTTTCAAGTTGTTAATCAGGGAATTCTAATAGACTCCTCAAATAATACAGGTCACTTCTTTTTCCCTTGGTTTCTTCCCAGAACATGAATATAAGATTCTTTTGCTGAAAACACCACATACTTCATAATATGACTTGGATTAATGAAGCTGAAACTGACCCCAAAGTTTTCTTTCTTGGGACTTGATCACATAGCATCCAAGGGAGTTAAATAAAGTACCATGGGAGAAAAGCAATCCATAGTTTTTCCAAGCTGGAAAATCTACGAACCATAACAATAACTTGCATAGCAAGGTATCAACAAGGGTGCTGTAGTGGCAATTATATTTGGGGAGAAACCAACACTTAGTTGAACTTAAGTCCCAACTAATAGGAGAAAATTCATGCTTGTTACTGTAAATTCAACCAACTACCTGTGGCCAGTGAGGTCATGGACCCTAGAGAAGAATCTATCATTATTGCTACTTTCTTAAACTCATATAATTTTTAACTACATTCTAAATACCTATCCATACACCAACACAGAAATCTAGCTTTTATACTTCATTAAATATGCTTACTTTTAAACTACAATAAAACCACTGTGGGTATCCACAACTTCTCAAAATGCAGAGATCTATTGATTATGATGTGCCAAAACTCAATTGATACATACACAACACAAATCCTACACACGGATTTGGAAGAAGTTTTGAGAAGATTCTACTACTGAGTGAAAAATCTTAAAAAGAAGAAAGAAAAAATAGCCTGAGAACTTGACCTGCAGCAGAACCCAAGCTCCACCCATGTACCAGGAAGGGCCCCAAGGTGTGTTCTTGGCCAGAGTTACTCCATAGCTACTTCCTAGCAACAGTTAATCAAAGATTAGTCTGATCATTTCAGGTGTACTTTCAAACTGTTTGTGATTGTCTAAGGTCTTGCTTCAGAGGCTCCAAGTGTCAGCTTACAATAGGCATTCAATTAGATACTTGCCAGAATAGACCCTCCCTCACTTACTTTCATTTCTTATAATACCTTATTCTGCTTAGGGTTCAATGCAGTTCCACCTTCCCATCCTGCTGTTTCAGGGTTGGGTTAGAGGAGAGCCTAAGCCCATGCTTATAGTAAAGAGACCCTAATGTGATTTCATTGAACATTGCTCCTTGGTGTTCTTTTGGGGTTCACACAAGCTTCCAGACGCAACAAGAGGATCAGGATACACATCTGCTACAAGATAGTTTCTTCTGTATACATTATATACATATACATATATGATCTCAACAAGGACAGCATATGAAGGTACTAGTTAACATCTCAAGGCAGGTGGGGAAAATCTCATGTTACCCAACCTGTAAGTGAAGAGCAACAAGTAATCAATGGCTGTTGAGAGATAGAGAATCCATCTTTTCCAGACATGAGTCCCCTTATATTTTGCCCAGATTTAATCAGAAACACACACACACACACACACACACACACACACACACACACTCACTCACACACACTCACACACACTCACACATACTCACATACACACACTCACATACACACACTCACCCATGAAAGCACCACACACAAATTATGTTAAGTGGAATCTCAAAGTTGTATTTGTATTAATTTCTATGTGGATATATATGTTTCAAGTATATATATATACACACACACACACACACACTTGAAAATTAATGAAAAAGATGTTGAATTTTAGTGGAAGAGACCCAAGTAGAGTTGGAGGAGTGTGTGAGGTAGAGATTATGTAAATATAGTATTTATATGTGAAATTTGTAAGCCAAATCCAGAAAGACCATTATGTTATATAGTCACTTATAAGTGGATTATTAGGTGTTAAATGAATGATGACCAAGCTGCAATCGATACACCCAGAGAGATTAGGTAAAGAGGACTTGTTTAGGGAGACACATGGATCTCCTTGGGAAGAAGAAATAAAATAGATTTTATTGCTGGACTTTGGGTAGGTGGGGGACAATGTGGGAGAATCAGGTGTGGAGAGAGATAGGGTGGAAGGAGAGAGTGTAAGGAGAGATAGATGGAATTGGAGAGCATTTGGGGAAATTAGATGGAAATAGGTTACAGAAGAAATGGCTTAGCTTCTATGAAGATGATCCTAATGAGGATTCCTAGTAATGCAGAGACAGAGTTGGAACTGGCTTGTCCTCAGGCAAGGCTTCCAGTGGTGGGACTGGTGTTGCATTCAACTGAATTGTTGACCTAGGAGTTCCCATGGAAACTCCCAAACAGTCCTACTCTGAAAGGCTGTTATGAAACTGATGGCCTATTTTTCAGTCTGTATCATATTTTATAGAAATGACAATGCTTGCTTTATAAATTTATTGTAGATTTTAAATGAGATTTTAATACAAAATGTAATGCCTAGTTTATGTTAAAAAATAAATGATTAAATCAAAAGGATGGAAAAGATGGCCTGAAAACGCTTATGTTTTTAGATATTCTCCATTTTCATGTGTACTCAGACTCTCATTATTTCTTTCTAGAATAATAAAAGGTGCTCCATGTCACTTCCAGCATACTGAGACAAAACTCTTGAATTAGTTAATTCATTTAGAAATATAAGTCTCTATTGTATTTCCCAAACTATCTAAGCGCTAGTCACATGGAAATGAAAAGAACTCACAATAATCTCAATAATTATGGAGTTTATGTTCTTGCAATGAAATGAAAGAAAACACAAATGTGGTTGGAAAGTGTTAGGAATAGGAGATTCGTTATAAAGAATGTAGCCAGGAAAAGGCTCAGAGATTAGGTAACATTTTAGGAAGGACATGTTAACATTTGAAGGAAGTACACTGCAACTCACAGGCACAGTGAATGCCAATGATATAAAATAGGAAGGAACAAGCCTTGTGTATTTGAAGAAGCAAGAAAGTTAGTGTACCAGGAAGAAGGTGAATGTCAGTAGCCATGATAAGAAATAAGTCCACAGAGCAGACTATAGGAAAAGGTTATGGGGTCTTTAGAACTAAAATGGCATGAGAACTTTTCTTTCAACCATTAAATATGATTTGTAAAATTCATGAAAACTTAGTCTATCATATACATCCATATTTTTATTTTATTGCCCTTTATCTTTCCCTATTGATCTAATTTAACATCTCATCTTTTATAATTGGTATTTTCCTTAGTCATTCTTTAAGGATTAGTTTACAAAGTCAGAAATCCTAGAACTTCTCTTCTGTAATTAAATTTACTATTTTCTTTTTAAATATTGAATACCCATTTTGATAACTTACAAACTTTTCTATGGAAGATTCCCTTCTTATGAATCTTGGTACACATTTATTCAGATTCTGATAAGAACTTTTATCATTATAATTGACCTTTCTCTATAATATTGGATGGTATTTCAGTTACTGTCTACAACAAGAGCACATAACCTGTTTTCTACAGAAAGTTTTTTATTGTCTTCATTAGCATTACCAATGGTAAAACCTTTCCCGATTTCCCTGCTTTCCTAAGACTCCCAACCCCTCCTCCCTCCCCCTGCCTCCATGAATATGCCCCTCCACCTGACACACTCTCACCTCCCCAACCACAGTTTCCTTTTGTTGGGGCCTCTGTTGAGCCTTTATCTGACCAAGGACTATTCCTCCTACTGATGTGCAAAAAGGCCTTCCTCTGCCACATTTTTGGCTGGAACCATGTGTGCTCCTTGGTTGATGGTTCAGTCCCTGGGAGTCTTGGGGCATCTGTGTAGCCAAAAATCATTGTTCTTCCTATGGGGCTGTAAACCCCTTCAGCTCCTCTGGATTACCCTCCAGCTCCTTCATTGGGGACCCCATGCCTAGTCCAATGGTTGGCTGCTAGCATCTGTCTCTGTATGTGTAAGGCTCTGGCAGGACACCTCCAGAGACAACCATGGCATGCTCCTTTTGGTATACACTTCTTGTCATCCATAGTAGTGTCGGGGTTTGTTGACTGTTTATAGGATGAATACCCAGGTAAAGCAGTCTCTGGGTGGCCTTTACTTCAGTCTCTGCTCCACACATTGTCTCCCTTATTGCACCTGTGAGTATTTTGTTCCCTTTCTTAGAGGAACCAAAGCACCCTCACTTAAGTCCTCCTTCTTCTTGAGCTTCCTGGGCTGGGTGAATTGTAAATTGTTTATTTTGAGCTTTTGGGCTAACATCAGCTTATTAGTGAGTGCATACTATGTGTGTTATTTTGTGATTGGGTTGCCTTGCTCGGGATGACACTTTTTAGTTCCATCCATTTGCCTAAGAATTTCATGAATTCATTGTTTTTAATAGCTATGCATAAAACCACAGTTTCTGTATCCATTCCTCCTTTGAGGAACATCTGGGTTCTTTCCATCTTCTGGCTATTATAATATAATTATAAATAAGGCAGCTATGAACATAGTGGAGCATGTGTCCTTATTACATGTAGGAACATCTTCTGAGTATATGCCCAGGAGTGGTATAGCTGGGTCCGCAGGTAGTACTATGTCTAATTTTCTGAGGAATCACCAAACTAATTTCCAGAGTGGTTTTACCAGCTTGCAATCCCACGAACAATGGAGAAGTGTTCCTTTTTCCCACATTCTCTCCAGCATTTGCTGTCCCCTGAGTTTTTCATCTTAGCCATTCTGACTGGTGTAAGGTGGAATCTCAGTGTTGTTTTGCATTTCCCTGATAAATAAGGATGCTGAACATTTCATTAGGTGCTTTAGAGTCATTCGAGTTTCCTCAGTTGAGAATTTCCTGTTTAGCTCTGTACCCCATTTTTAATAGGGTTTTTTGACTCTCTGGAGACTAACTTCTTGAGTTCTTTGTATACATTGAATATTAGCGCTCTATTGGATATAGGGTAGGTAAAGGTCTTTTCCCAATTTCTTGGTTGCTGTTTTGTCCTATTGACTGTGTTCTTTGCCTTACAGAATATTTGCAGTTTTATGAGGTCCCATTTGTCAATTCTTGTTATTAGAGCATAAGCCATTGATTTTCTGTTCAGGAACTTTTCCCCTGTGCCCATGTGTTCAAGATTCGTCCCCACTTTCTCCTCTATAAGCTACAGTGTGTCTGGTTTTATGTGTATATCCTTGATCCACAAGGACTTGAGCTTTGTACAAGGAGATAAGAATGGGTCAATTTGCATTTTTCTGCATGCTGATCTCCAGTTGATCCAGCACCATTTGTCTGGTCTTAAGCTCAAATAAAAGCAATGGAAACACACAGTGCTCTTCTCAATGATAGCTTGGTCAAGGAAGAAGTAAAGAAAGAAATTAAAGACTTTTAGAACTTAATGAAAATGAAGACACATCATACCAAAATTTATGGGACACAATGAAAGCAGTGCTAAGAGGAAAACTCATAGGTCTGTGTGCCTCCAAAAAGAGAATGGAGAGAGCTTATACTAACAGCTTGACAGTGCTCTTGAAAGCTCTAGAACAAAAGGAAGCAAAAGCTCCCAAGAGGAGTAGACTGCAGGAAATAATCAAACTTAGGGCCAAAAACAACCAAACAGAAACAAAAAGAACTACACTATGACTCAACAAAACAAGATGCTGATTCTTTGAAAAAAACAAGATAGATAAGCCCTTAGCCAGAATAACCAGAGGGCACAGAGATAGTATCCACATTAATAAAATCAGAAATGAAAAGGGAGACATAACAACAGAAACTGTGGAAATTCAAAAAATCATCAGATCCTACTACAAGAGTTTATACTCAACAAGGTTTGAAAACCTAGATAAAATGGACAACTTTCTAGATACATACCACGTGCCAACATTAAAACAGGATCACATAAATCATCAAAATAGTCCCATAAGTCCTGAGGAAATAGAAGCAGTCATTAATAATCTCCCATTAAAAAAGCTCGGGACCAGATGGGTTTAGCGGGGAATTCTATCAGATCTTCAAAGAAGAGTTAATACCAATATTCTTCAAACTTTTCCATGAAATAGAAACTCAAAGAACACTACCCAACTCATTCTATGAAGCCACAATAATGCTTATACCTAAACCAAACAAAGACCAAACAACAAGGAGAACTTCTTCCTCATGAATCTCCCTCATGAACATTGATGCAAAAATACTTAACAAAATCCTGGCCAACAGAATCCAAGAATGCATCAAAGCTATAATTCACCACAATCAGGTAAGCTTCATCCCAGGAATGCAGAGATGGATCAATATATGGAAATCTGTCAATGTAATCCACTACATAAACAAGCCAAAGGAAAAAAACACATGGTCATTTCATTAGATGCTGAAAAAAGCTTGTGACAAAATCCATGTTCTTGGCTTCACAATGGTATTGGAGAGATTGGGAATCCAAGGCCCATACCTAAACATAGTGAAAGCAATATACTGCAAACTGGTAGCCAACATCAAGTTAAATGGAGAGAAACTTAAAGCAACCCCACTAAAATTGGGGACCAGACAACACTGCCCACTCTCTCCCTGTCTATTCAATATAGTACTTGATGTCCTACCCAGAGCAATCAGCAAAAGGTGATTATACCTAAACCAAACAAAGACCAAACAACAAGGAGAACTTCTTCCTCATGAATCTCCCTCAGGCAGCAAAAGGTGGTCAAAAGTATACAAATTGGAATGGAAGAAGTCAAAATATCACTATTTGCAGAAGATATGATGGCGACCCCAAGACTTCCACCAGAGAACTTCTAAAGCTGATAAACAACTTCAGCAAAGTGGCTGGATATAAAATTAACTCAAGCAAATCAGTAGCTTTCCTCTACTCAAAAGATAAACAAGAAGAGAAAGAAATTATGAAAATGATACGCTTCACAATAGTCCCAAATAATATTTCATTCCTAAGTGTTACCCTAACAAAACAAGTGAAAGATTTTTATGGCAAGAACTTTAAGCCTCTGAAGAAAGAAATCAAAGAAAGTCTCAGAAGGTGGAAAGATCTCCCATGTTCATGGATTGGCAGGATCAATATACTAAAAATGGCTATCTTGCCAAAAGCAATCACCATCAAAATCCCAACTCAATTCTTCATAGATGTAGAAAGAGCAATTATCAAATTCACCTGGAATAACAAAAAACCCAGGATAGCAAAAACTATTCTCCACAACAGAAGATCTTCTGAGGAATTACCATCCCTGACCTAATGCTCTACTATAGAGCAATAGTGATAAAAACTGGTATTGGTATGCAAACAGGCAGGAAGATTAATGGAATAGAATTGAAGACCCAGAAAAGAACCCACACACTTACGGTCACTTGATATTTGACAAAGGAGATAAAAACATCCAATGGAAAAAAAAACTACAGAATGTTTTTTAAATATTATTTTTATTTGACATTTTTTCTTGTCTGGATTCTTTTATTTATTCTTTTTTTAGCCTAAGTAAATAATTGGTCCAGCACAGCTATGCCTAAATGAGATTATCACCTTAATAAGGCAAACCCTTTGTATTAGATATATTCTTTATTTATATCTCAAATGTTGTCCCCTTTCCTAGGTTCCATTCTAAAATTCCCCTAACCCCCCTCTCCTGCTGCAATCTTCATATCTACTCTGCTTCTCACCTACAACTCCCAACAGAATCTCCCAACACATCTACCTCCTAACATTATTTTCTCAATTTTTATTATATATTGTTTATTTAGATTTCTACCTAGTTAGTTTTGATCCACTGATTCCAATCAGTCTGACATATGCACATGAATGTGGTATTGTCTACTGGAGTGTGGGTAATCAAATAATGACTAGACCTCCAATAAAACGCTCTATATACTAGCAGACATAAACAGCCTGCAACTCCTCAGAGGTACAGCCTTTATGTAGGACCCCAGTAGCCCCTGTCCCCACAGTTCCTGAATATTTAACTGGCATGCTTTTGTATAGGTCTAGTATAAGTAGTCACTTCTGTGATTTCATGTGTGCAATAGTGAAATCCTGTCCCACATTTCACAGAACTCTTCCATATCCTCCAACTCTTACATTATTCACACTCAAGCTGCCAAAATATTGTCTGACCCTTAGGGTTCAGGAACTTGATATTGATATCATATCTATGGATAAGACCTTACAATTATCTATTCTCAGCATATTGAATAATGATGGGTCTCTGTATTAACCACAATCCACTGCAATAATAATCTGCTCTGATGAAAGTTGAAAGCCACACAAACCTGTGTGCACAAACATAAAGGTGTATAAATGTGACAACATGGCTCTGTAGCAAAATAACATTAGGTTCTCTGCTAGGGTTCCTGACTTATCTTGGCATGTTTTTTAACTATGGTTACAGTACTATGAATGAATTCTTGATTTTATTATATTTCTTTGCTGGAGTGACCTGAATTTCCACATGTTGCTATTATGGTTTCTGCTTTATTTTGATGGTAATAGGACAGGTTGCTTTACTTTATGTAGCTGTATTTGAATTGGAAACCCATGGCCTGGGTATTCTCCTTTTGTTGGATGAGAACTAGGTTGTAATATGCCCTATGTCTGTATTGTTACTCCAATCCTAAGGTTGTTGTATGTTATATGTATTTTTCAGATACATGTTATATGTATTTATCAGATTTCTTTTTTGATTGTCAGTTTATTTCCATCATCTGTACATGTGTACTTAGCCAAAATGAACAAGAAAATTAGTGTAAATCCATTTTTCTTGTGAGGGTTATTTGGATAATTATGAAAACAATAATGACCAACACCTAAAACATGGGCATACTAAGATGGCAAATACACAAATCAACTTGGAAAACAGTCATAGCTTAACCATGAATGATACCATTGGAAATGGTAAATAGAGATCAAATAAGATTTCCTTCTTCAGAAACCTGAAGTTCTTGTCCTAAAGATCTTTCACTTGTTTGGTTAGAGTCACACCAAGATACTTTATATTGTTTGTGGCTATTGTGAATGGTGTCATTTCCCTAACTTCTTTCTCAGCCTGCTTATCCTTGGAGTATAGGAAGGCAACTGATTTGCTTGAGTTGATTTTATAACCTGCCACTTTACTGAAGTTGTTTATCAGCTGTAGGAGTTCTCTGGTGGAGGTTTTTGGGTCACTTAAGTATACTATCATGTCATCTGCAAATAGTGATAATTTGACTTCTTCCTTTCCAATTTGTATCCCTTTGACCTCCTTATGTTGTCTAATTGCTCTAGCTAGGACTTCAAGTACTATATTGAAAAGATATGGAGAGAGAGGGCAGCCTTGTCTAGTTCCTGATTTTAGTGGGGTTGCTTCAAGCTTCTCTCCATTTAGTTTGATGTTGGCTACCGGTTTGCTGTATATTGCTTTAATTATGTTTTGGTATGGGCCTTGAATTCCTGTTCATGAAAGGATGCTGAATTTTGTCAAATGCCTTTTCAGCATCTAATGAAATGATCATATGGTTTTTTTCTTTGAGTTTGTTTATGTAGTGGATTGCATTGATGGATTTCCGTATATTGAACCATCCCTGCATCCCTGGGATGAAGCCCACTTGATCGTGGTGGATGATCATTTTGATGTGTTCTTGGATTCAGTTGGAAAGAATTTTATTTAGTATTTTTGCATTGATATTCATAAGGGAAAGTGACCTGAAGTTCTCTTTCTTTGTTGGATCTTTGTGTGGTTTTGGTATCAGTGTAACTGTAGCTTCGTAGAATGAGTTGGTTAGTGTTCCTTCTGTTTCTTCAGAAAATGGAAAAATCTGCCATCCTAGTGGATTGGCAGGATTAATATAGTTAAAATGGTCATCTTGCCAAAAGCAATATACAGATTCAATGCAATCCCCATTAAAATTCCAACTCAGTTCTTCACATAATTGGAAAAAGCAATTCTCAAATTTATCTGGACTAACAAAAAACCCAGGATAGCTAAAACCATTCTCAACAGTAAAAGAACTTCTGGGGGAATTAGTATCCTAGACCTCAAGCAATACTACAGAGCAATAGTGTTAAAAACTGCAATGAATTGGCACAGGGACAGGCAAGTAGACCAATGGAATAGAATTGAAGACCCAGAAATGAATCCACACACCTATGGTCACTTAATCTTCAACAAAGGAGCTGAAAACATCCAGTGGAAAAAAGATAGCCTTTTCAACAAATGGTGCTGGCTCAACTGAAGGTCAGCATGCAGGAGAATGAGAATTGATCCATTCTTATCTCCTTGTGCTAAGCTCAACTCCACGTGGATCAAGGACCTCCATGTAAAACCAGACACACTGAAACTAACAAAAAAGAAACTGGGGAAAACTCTTGAGGACATAGGCAAAGGGGAAAAGTTCCTGAACAGAACACCAATAGCTTATGTTCTAAGATCAAGAATTGACAAATGGGATCTCATAAAATTACAAAGTTTCTGTAAGGCAAAGGACACCATCAAAAGGATAAAATGGCAACCAACAAATTGGGAAAATATCTTCCTCAATCCTATATCCAATAGAGGGCTAATGTCCAATATATACAAAGAACTCAAGAAGTTAGACCCCAGGGAACCAAATAACCCTATTAAAAATGGGGTACAGACCTAAACAAAGAATTTTCACCTGAAGAAATTCGGATGGCCAAGAAGTACCTTAAGAAATGCTCAACATCATTAGCCATTAGGGAAATGCAGATCAAAACAACCCTGAGATTTCACCTCACACCAGTCAGAATGGCTAAGGTTAAAAACTCAGAAGACAGCAGGTATTGGCGAGGATGTGGAGAAAGAGGAACACTCTTCCACTGATGGTGGGATTGTAAGATGGTACAACCACTATGGAAATCAGTCTGGTGGTTCCTAAGAAAACTGGGCATGACACTTCCAGAGGACCCTGCTATACCTCTCCTGGGCATATACCCAGAGGATTCCCCCGCATTCAGTAAGGACACATGCTCCACTATGTTCATAGCAGCCCTATTTATAATAGCCAGAAGCTGGAACCAACCCAGATATCCCTCAATGGAGGAATGGATTCAGAAAATGTGGTATATTTACACAATGGAGTACTATTCAGCAATTAAAAACAATGAATTCAGTGATTTCTTTAGGCAAATGGATGGAACTGGAAAATATCATCCTAAGTGAGGTAACGCAATCACAAAAGAATACACATGGAATGCAATCATTGATAAGAGGATATTAATTAGCCCTGAAGCTCTGAATACTGAAGATACAATTAGCATATCAAATTATTCCCATGAAGAAGGAAGGAGAGGGCCCTAATCCTGGAAAGGCTTGATCCAGCATTGTAGGGGAGTACCAGGACAGAGAAAAGGGAAGGGAAAAGACAGGAGAATGTATGGAGAGAAGAGGACTTATGGACCATATGGGGTGGTGGACTGGGAAAGAGGAAGGCTTCTAGAATGTAAACAAAGAATATAGAAAATAAATTTAAAAAAATTAAAAAAACAAAACAAAATAAAATAAATAAAAATTAAAAAAGAAATATTTTCCATGTAAATCTTCAATTCTATCATAAAATGTTTCTATCCCATATTTCAATTAATCTAGCCATGTTTTACATGTCTACCACTTTAATCCTTAATTTTCCATGAAAATTGCCAATTTTAACGTGTTTATCTGAAATAGTTTCCATGTAAATCTTTAATTTTATCATAAAGTCTTTTTACTTCCCTTTACTTCCCTTTTCAATAAATAAAAAATTTAAAAAAAGAGAGAGATCAAATAAGAGATATGTTTTAGGAGTAAAGAAAATAAAATACTGGTGGTGTGGTGCTTAATTAGAAATTTTATTGTGGTAATAAAACAACTTGGCCATGAATAACTTCCAACTTATAGTCTATCATTGAAGGAAGTTGGGGCAATAACTCAACAAAAGAATGTGGAGGTACAAACTAAAGCAGAAGCTATGGAGGAAAGAAGTATATTGTTTTGTTTCATGGCTTTCTCACCTTGCCATCTTGTCATACACAGATCCAAATGAGTATTTAAACCCCTTTAGTGAGCTGGGCCTTCCCACATCAATCACCAATCAAGAAAATATGTCACAGTCTTGCCAACAAGCCAATCTAGCGGGGTCATTTTCTCAAATAACATTCTCTCTTCCAATATAACTCTAGCCTGTGTCAAGTTGACATAAAAACAAGCCAAAACAGATGTTTTGAATTAGATACATCCCCATAGCCTCTGGAATTTGAATCTTTATTCTGCAGTTGTTGGTACTGTCTAAGAGGTGTGGACTTATTGAAGTAAATATGTCATAGAAGGTGGACTACAATACAGAAATTGAAAGAGAATGTGGATAATGGAAAATCTTATCTCATTCTGGGTTTTTGTGGTATTGCTTCCAGTTCATCTCCATTTAGCATGATGGGAGGAGAGGCCATTGGTCTTGTGAAGGTTCAATGCCCCAGTGTATGGGAATGCTAGGGTGGGGTGGAAGTAGTAGGTGGGTAGGGGAATACCCTCACAGAAGCAGGGAGAAGAGGGATAGGATATGGAGTTTTTTGGGGGGGGGACATGGAAAAAGGCTTGAGCTTTGTACAAAGAAATAAGAATGGATCAATTTGCATTCTTCTACATGCTGACTGCCAGTTGCTCTAGCACCATTTGCAGAAAATGCTCTCTTTTATACACTATATGGTTTTAGCTCCTTTGTCAAAGATCAAGTGATGATAAGTGTGTGGGTTCAAGTGTGAGTCTTAAATTCTATTTCCTTGATGTACCTGTCTGTCTCTGTACCAATACTATGTGGTTTTTACCACTATTGCTCTGTAGTATAGTTTTAGGTCAGGGATGGTGATTCCCTACGAAGTTATTTTCTTGTTGAGAATGGTTTTTGATATGCTGGGATTTTGTTATTCCAGATAAAGCTGAGAATTTCTTTTTCTAACTCTATGAAGAATTGAGTTAGAGCTTTGATGGAGATTGCATTGAATCTGTAGATTGTTTTTAGTAATATGGACATTTTTGCTATGTTTATCCTGCTCAACCATGAGCATGATAGATCTTTCCATCATTTGAGGTCTTCTTTGATTTCTTTCATTGAAGACTTAAAAGTTCTTGACATTCAGATATTTCTCTTGCTTAATTAGAGTTACTCCATGATATTTTATATTTTTTGTGACTATTCTGAAGGATGTTATTTTCCTAATTTATTCTCAGCCTGTTTATCCTTTGAGTAGAGGAAGACTACTTATTTGTTTGAGTTAATTTCATATCTAACCACTTGGCTGAAGTTGTTATCAGCTGTAGGAGTTCTTTTGTAGAATAGTGATATCTTGACTTCTTCCATTTCAATATATATTCCTTTGATCTTCATTTGTTGACTAATTGCTCTGGCTGGAACTTTGAGTACTTACTATATTGAGTAGATATGGAGAGAGTGAGCAGCCTTGTCTTTTCCCGGATTTTAGTGGGATTGCTTCAGGTTTCTCTCCATTTAGTTTGATGTTGGCTATTGGCTTTTTGTATATTGCTTTTATTATATTTAGGTATGGAACTTGAATTCCTATTCTCTCCAATACTTTTAGCATGAAGGGGTGTTGTATTTCATCAAAAGCTTTTTCAGCATATAATAAGATGGTCATTTTTTCTTTGCATTTTTTATATACTGGATTATGTTGATGGATTTCTATATATTGAACATTCCGTGTATCCCAGGGATGAAGCCTACTTGGTCATGGTGAATGATCGTTCTGATGAGTTCTTGGATTCAGTTTGTAAGAATTTTATTGAGTAATTTTGCATGAATATTCATGAAGGAAATTGATCTGAAGTTCTCTTTCTTTATTGAGTCTTTGTGTGGTTTAGGTATTAGTGTAATTGTTACTTCACCGAATGTATTAGGCAGTGTTCTTTTGGTTTCTAATTTATAAAATACTTTGAGAATTATTGGTATTAGGTCTTCTTTGAAGGTCTGATAGAATTCTGCACTACAACCATCTGCTCCTGGGGATTTTTTGTTTGGGAGACTTTTAATGACCGCTCCTATTTCCTTAGGGGTTATGGAAGTATTTGCACCATTTATCTGATCCTTATTTAACTTTGGTACCTGGTATCTGTCTAGCAAATCATCCATTTTATCTAGATTTTCCAGTTTTGTTGAGTATGGGTGTTGGTAGTAGGATCTGGAAAATTTTGAATTTCTTCTGTTTTTGTTGTTAGCTCTCAATTTCATTTCTGATTTTGTTAATTTGGATACTGTCTCTGTGTCCCTTGGTTAGTCTGACTAAAGGTTTATCTATTTTTTTATTTCAAAGAACCACCTCCTGGGTTTGTTGATTCTTTGTATGGTTCTTTTTGTTTCCGCTTGGTTGATTTCAGCCCTAAGTTTGATGATTTCCTGCCATCTACTCCTCTTGGGTGTATTAGCTTCTTTCTGTTCTAGAGCTTTTAGATGTGCTGTTAAGCTGCTAGTGTAAGCTCTCTGTAGTTGCTTTTGGAGGCACTTAGAAACACTGCTTTCATTGTTTCCCATAAGTTTGGGTATTTTTAACTTTATTCTCATTAACTTGAAAAATCTCTTTAATTTCTTAATTATTTATTTCCTGACCAAGTTATCATTGAGTAGATATTTGTTCACCTTCCATGTGCATGTGGGTTTCCTTTTGTTTTTGTTGTTGTTGTTGTTGTTGGAGACCAGCCTTAGTCCATGATGATCTGATAGAATGCATGGGATTATTTCAATCTTCTTGTAGCTGTTGAGGCCTCTTTTGTGGCCGATTTTGTGATCAGTTTTGGAGAAGTTACCTGAGGTGCTGAGAAGAAGCTATATTCTTTTGTTTTAGGATGAAATGTTCTGTAGGTATCTGTTAAATCCATTTGGTTCACAACTTCTGTTAGTTTCACTGTGTCTCTGTTTGGTTTCTGTTTCCATGATCTGTACATTTTGGAGAGTAGGGTGTTAAAGTCTCCTACTATTATTGTGTGAGGATGAAGATGTGCTTTGAGCTTCAGTAATGTTTCTTTTACATATGTGGTTGACCTTCTGGGGCACAGATGTTCGGTTTTTCTTGGTGTATTTTTCCTTTGATGAAGATGTAGTGTGTTTCCCCATTTTTTTGAATAACTTTTGGTTGAAAGTCTGTTTTATTGGATACTAGAATTGCTACTCCAGCTTGTGTGTGAGGCAATTTGCCTGGAAAAAAAGAATTACAGCCTTTTACTTTGAGGTAGTGTCCAATTTTGCCACTTAGGTGTGTTTCCTGTATGCAGCAAAATTCTGGGTCGTGTTTGCTTATCCAGACTGCTAGTCTATGTCTTTTTATTGGGGAATTGAATTCATTGATATTGAGAGATATTAAGGACCAATGACGGTTGCTTCCTGTTATTTTTGTTGTTAGAGGTAGAATTATGCTAGTGTGATTCTCTTCTTCTTGGTTTTCGTTGAGAAGATTTGTTTGTGGCTTTTACTTGGGTATCGTTTCCCTCCTTGTGTTGGTATCTTCCTTTTATTATCCTCTGTAGGGTGGATGGGTGGAAAGATATTGTTTAAATTTGGTTTTGTCATGGAATTTCTTGGTATCTCCTTCTATGGTAATTGAGAGTTTTGCTGGGTAAAGTAGCTTGTGCTGGTACTTTTTTCTCTTAGGGTCTGTATGACATCTGCCCAAGATTGTCTGGCTTTTAGAGTCCCTGTTGAGAAGTCTGCTGTAATTCTGATCAGTCTCCCTTTATATGTTACTTGACCTTTTACCCTTGTAGATTTCAATATTCTTTCTTTGTTCTGTGAATTTGGTGTTTGAATTATTATGTGATGGGAGGAATTTCTTTTCTGGTACCATCTCTTTTGTGTTCTGTAGGCTTCTTGTATGTTCATGTACATCTCTTTAGATTAGGGAAGTTTTCTTCTATAGTTTTGTTGAAGATGTTAGCTGACCCTTTGAGATGGGAATCTTCACTCTCTTCTATACCTATTATTCTTAGGTTTGGTCTTTTTATTGTGTCCTGAATTTCTTGAATGTTTCAAGTTAAGAGCTTTTTGCTTTTGATATTTTCTTTGACTGTTATTTAAAAGTCTTTTAGGGTATCTTCTATGCCTGAGATTTTCTCTTTTATCTCTTGTATTCTGTTGGTGATGCTTGCATTTTTGATTCCTGATATCTTTCCTGGGTTTTTTTTTTTTTTTTTTTTTTGGATTTGGTTTTTGCAAAACAGGGTTTCTCTGTATAGCCCTGGATGTCCTGGAACTCACTCTGTAGACCAGGATAACCTCTAACTCAGAAATCCTCCTGCCTCTGCTTCCAAGAGTGCTGGGATTACATGCGTACACCACGACTGCCCAGATTTTTGCTAGGTTTTAATTTCCAGGGTTGTCTCCCTTTGTGTTTTATTTAATGTTTCTATTTCCATTTTTTAGATCCTGGATGGTTTTGTTCAATTCCTTTACATGTTTGATTTTTTATTCCTGTATTTCTTTGAGAGATTTATTTGTTTTCTCTTTAAGGGCTTCTTATTTGCCTGTGTTCTCTTGTATTTCTTTAAATGAGTTATTTATGTCCTTAAATTACTCTATCATATTCATGAGATGGGATTTTAGATCTGAATCTTGCTTTTCAGGGATGTTAGAGTATCTAGGACTTGGTGTGTTGGGAGAACTGGGTTTTGATGTTGCAAGTAGCATTTGTTTATGTTGCTTATATTCTTGTGCTTGTCTCTCAACATCTGGTTATCTCTAGTGCCAACTTTCATTGCTATTTCTGACTGGAGCCTGTCTTCCCTGTGATCCTGGTTGTGTCAGAATTCCTTAGAATCCAGGTATCTCTGTGATCCTGTGATTCTGAGATGCTGGGTGTCAAGCTGCCTCTGGGTGTCAAGAAGTCCTGGGAGTCAAGCTGCCTCTGGGTGTTGCAGGAGCGGGTGGGGAGCCAGAGTTCCAGGTCTGTTCCAGGCACAGGTACAAGCTGTTAGGAATTCTTGCCTCAAGCAGGTTATGAGTTCATGTTTTCCTGGCACCAGTGGGGGTCCCAGTCATGCTGGGTGTTGGTGTAGATGTTGTGGACTCACCTATAATCCTGGACATTTCAGAGTCCAGAAAATATTTTCAACAAAATCATAGAAGGAAACTTCTCAACCTAAAGAAAGAGATGCATATAGGCAGACAAGAAACCTATAGAATACCAATTAGACTAGATCAGAAAAGGAAATCTTCCCTGGCACATATTCAAAACACAAAATCTACAAATCAACGAAAGAATTTTAAAATCAGCAAGGGTAAAAGTAGCACACAAAGGAAGACCCATCAGAATTTTACCTGACTTCTCAATAGAGATTCTAAAAGCTAGGACCACCTGGACAGAGACATCTTGTAACCTCTATAAATACCACAAATGCAGCCACAAAATGGTTGCCAGAGGGAGACAGGAAGAACCTCCAAAACAGGAGGCACCTGGCCCAGCTGGCAGCAGCATGAGCTGATAAGCTGAGTTGGGACAGGGAATGCCACCTGTCCAGTGTCTAGCGGTGTGAACTTGTTTGCCAATGATGGCAGCTTCCTGGAGCTGTTTAAGTGGGAGATGGATGAGAAGCAGTGGCAGAAGCAGAGGCACTAGCACAAGGAACCACAGCTAACTCCACAGTGACCAGATCCACTGGCCTCCATCCCAGTGGGCCCAAGGAATCTGAAGAGGAAGGGCTACCCAAACCCCATGATCATCTTTGTGGGCAAGTGTAGAGGCTAGAACAAACTAGCCCTCAAGATGGGAATAGTAGCTAAGAAGCAGAAGACAGAGGATGAGGTAATAGCAAGTAAAGGTGACAGTGATACATGGGTCAAGTACATGGCAGAAGTAAAAGAGTACTGACCAGTGTAGTTATGATGGTAAAACTAAGCATCTAGTGAAATGACCTCCTCGGTGCTCACTACATAGGACCCTCTGCGATGTACATAATATTTAATTTGGTGTCTTACAGCAGAGACCTTCCTGGAGGACTGATACACAGAAGGAAACCAAGTGCTTCCTGTGGCCTAAGACCATTCTCCAGGACTCTGTTTTACCTTGAGCGCTTGCCTCCTGAGACTTACCAGATCAGTGGTTTACTGTGCCCCCCTCTTCCCATCATGTTACTCTCTCTGCCTCTGTCTGTTTCTTCTTGCAATCTCTCTCCTTTTAGCAGTCACTTCTGAGAAATAAAGAACCTAACATAGTGCTGGAGTTTGTGCTTGGTTTACCTTCTTTGTGATCTCCAAACTAAGTCTTTTCTCACTAGTGGATACCACATCTGCCTAAGCTGGGGTGAACTCATTGTGGAAAGGGAAGGTTCTGTAGGCAGGGACACATGATACCTGTCCGTGACTCTTAAAGTCTGGTCTTGTTTGTGGTTGTGTTTTGAGAGAGGGTCTTATGTGTAGAGTTTGTCTCCTGCCTCAGGAGCATGCCTTCCAAGTCTCCTCACAGTATCAGTTTAGCTGTGACTTGGGTTATTCTAAGTGTTGAGTGTGCTTGCCTAGTGCATGTGGTGCTTGCTGGTCAGTCTCTAGCACTTCGCCTTTTTGCAGTACACTAATCTTAAGTTTGGCTAATACAAAACTGTTATTTATTCCCCAGATACTGAGCAGCTACTTACTATATGCCAAGGATGTCCTGGTTTTAGGAACCAGAGCACTGAACAGTAGACATTCCCTCTGCCCTTATAGGTGACAAGTGGGAAATCAGAGGAGATGGATAACCTTTTGAGTGGTAACTACTAACAAGGATAGGATAGAAGTATTTTTAGGAGAGGGGAGATCTGTTTTTAGGCCACATTTTATATTTTTGTTTGTGAGCCTAGCCCTTCTTGGCTGGGCTATCCCTCCAGCCTGTATGTCACTTTTCAAAAACACTTATTTCTATGTATTGTTTTTCACCTGCATGTATGTCTGTACCACATGCATGCCTCTTACCTGTGGAGGCCAGAAGAGAACAGATTCCTTGGAATTAGACTTAAAACTGGTTTTGAGCTGCCTTGTAATTGCTAAGAACTTAAGCGGGGGTCCTCTAGGAGACTGAAAATGCTTTTAACTGATGAGTTATCATTCTAGCCTCCTTAGGTGATATTTAATACAAGTCTGGAGGGAGGTGAGTAGTAATCTCTGATGGGACTCGAAGAAGAACAGAGAGCTATGGTCCTAAAATGTGGAGGTGGTGCTCACGGCCTTTTTTGTCAAAGCAGTCTAAAGGCAAGACATTCAGTTAATACATGCAGTGTAGGAGTCGGGCATGTTGACTCATACCTGTGATCTCAGTGCTTGAGAGGCAGAGGCAGGTGGATCGGGAGTTCAGGGTAACACTTCTTTGATGTAGATTCTTTCTCCAAAACCACACACAAAAAATAAAGTTGGTCAATGTTGATAGCTTGAGAAGATAATGTTTGCTTCAGATTCCAAAAATAGGACAGTGAGTGACACATTTCTCAAAAGCTCCAAACAGAGGGAACGGTGGGTAGATATAAAGATTCTTAGCACTTCCTAACACAGGAATGCTTGTTGCCTTTAGAGATCTTCAAAGGAATGGTTGATGGGTAGAGGATAGCTAAAGAAACACAAAAAGTGAATAGAGTCAACTGTTGCTGCCTAAAATCCAGTAATAGTTGAATCTTAAGCACACATAGACACACAAGTAAGGTCACAACAGTAAGCAGGGAAAGCTGAAACCCAGGCCACTCCCTTCATTGAACCTAAGCAGGGGTAACCCAAGAAAAGTGAAAGGAACTTCAAGTACAAGTTTTAAATTCTTACCAAGAGACTCTAACAACACATCAAAAATGATAATTCACCACAATCAAGAAGGTTTCACCCAGGGATGTAGGGATGGTTCAACATACAGAAATCCATCAATGTAATCCACTATATAAACAAACCCAAAGGAAAAATATCCACATGATCATATCATTAGATGCTGAGAAAGCATTTGACAAAATAAAACAGCCCTTCATGATAAAAGTCTTGTAAAGATCAGGAATTCAAGGCCCATATCAAAACATAGTAAAAGCAATATACAGCAAACTCGTAGACAACATCAAAATAAATTGAGAGAAACTTGAAACAACCCCACTGAAATCAGGGACTAGACAAAGCTGTCTACTCTCTTCCTACCTGTTCATTATAGTTCTTGAAGTCCTTGCCAGAGCAATTAAACAACAAAAGGAAGTCAAAGAGATACAAATTGGAAAGAAATAAGTCAAAATATGACTATTTGCAGATGATATGATAGTATACAAAAGTGACCCCAAAAATTCCATCAGTGAACTTCTTTTTTTTTAATGTTTTTATTTTCTATATTCTAAATCTGATAAACAACTTCAGCAAAGTGGCTGGATATAAAATTAACTCAAACAAATCAGTAGCCTTCCTGTATTTAAAGGATAAACAGTCTGAGAAAGAAATTAGGGAAACGACAATCTTCACAAAAGTCACAAATCAAATTACATACCTTGGTGTGACTCTAACCAAGCAAGTGAAAGATCTGTAAAATAAGAACTTCAAATCTCTGAGGAAAGAACTTAAAGAAGATTTCAGAAGATGGAAAGATCTCCCATGCTCATGGATGGGCAGGATTAATATAGTAAAAATGGCCATCTTGCCAAAAGCAATCTATAAATTCAATGAAATCCCTATCAAATTCCAACTCAATTCTTCATAGACTTAGAAAGTGCAATTTCCAAATTCATCTGGAATAAAAACGAGAGAGAGTTAAAACTATTCTCAACACTAAAAGTACTTCTGGGAGAATCACCATCCCTGACCTCAAGCAGTACTACAGAGCAATAGTGTTAAAAACTGCATGGTATTGGTACAGTGACTGGCAGCTAGATGAATGGAATATAATTGAAAACCCAGAAATGAACCCACACACCTATGGTCACTTGATCTTTGACAAAGGAGCTAAAACCATTCAGTGGAAAAAAGACATCATTATCAACAAATAGTTCTGGTTCACAGCACTTAGAAGAATGCAAATTGATCCATTACAATCTCCCTTTACTAAGCTCAAGCCCAAGTGGATCAAGGACCTCCACATTAAACCAGATACACTGAATCTAATAGAAGAGAAACTGGGGAAGAACCTGAAGCACATGGACACAGGAGAAAATTTCCTGAACAGAACACCAATAACTTGTACTCTAAGATCAACAATAGACAAATAGAATCTCATAAAATTGCAAAACTTTTGTAAGGCAAAGGGCACTGTCAATAGGACAAAATGGCAACCAACACATTGGGAAAGATCTTTTCCAACCCTACACCTGATAGACCACTAATATCCAATATATACAAAGAACTCAAGAAGTTATACTACAGAGAAACAACCCTATTAAAAATGTGGTACATATAATTCTCAGCTGAAGAATTCCAAATGGCTGGGAAGCTCAATACCCTGAATCATCAGGGAGATGAATCTCAAAACTGCCCTGAAATCCCATACCATTCAGAATGGCTAAGATCCAAAACTCAGGGGATCGCAGATGTTGGTGAGGAAGTAGAGAAACAGGAACTCTTCTCCATTGCTGGTTGGATTTCAAGCTGGTACCACCACTCTGGAAATGAGATTGGTGATTCCTCAGAAAATTGGACATAGTGCTACCTGAGAACCCAACTATACCATTCCTGGGCATATACCCATAAGATGCTCCAGCAGGTAATAGCAGCCTTATTAATAATAGACAGAAACTGAAAAGAATGCAAATGTCCCTCAACAGATGAATGGATACAAAAAGCTGTGCTATATTTACACAATGGTGTACTACTCAGCTATTAAAAACAATGACTTCATGAAATTCTTAGGCAAATGGATGGAATTATAAAATATCATCCTGAGTGAAGTAACACAATCACAAAAGAACACACATGGTATGTACTCACTGATAAGTGGATATTAACCCCAAAGCTCAGAATACCCTGGATACAATTCATAGACCACTTGAAGCTCAAGAAGAAGGAAGACCAAAGTGTGGATACTTTGGTCCTTCTTATAAGAGGGCACAAAATACCCATGGGAGGATATTCTGAGACAAAGTGTGGAGCAGAGACTGAAGTAAAGGCCATTTAGAGACTGCCCTTCCTGGGGATCCATCCCATATACAGTTACCAAACCAAGACACTATTGTGGATGCCAACAAGTGCTAGCTGACAGGAGCCTGATGTAGCTGTCTCCTGGGAATCTCTGCCAGTGCCTGACAAATAAAGAAGTTGATGCTCACAGCCAACCAATGGACTGAGCACAGTGTCCCCAGTGGAGGAGCTAGAAAAAGGATGAAAGGAGCTGAAGGGGTTTGCAGTCCCATAGGAGGAAGAACAATATGAACCAACCAGTACTCCCAGAGCTTCTAGGGACTAAACCACCAACTGAAGAGTACACATGGAGGGACCCATGGCTCCAGATATCTATGTAGCAGAGGATGGCCTTGTTGGTCATCAATGGGAGGAGAGGCCCTTGGTCCTATGAAGGCTCGATTCCCCAGTGCAGGTGAATGACAGGATAAGGAAGCAGGAGTGGGTGGGTTGGTGAGCAGGGGGAGGGGGGATGGGATATGGGGTTTTCAGAGGTGAAAAGAGGAAAGGGGATAGCATTTGAAATGTAAATAAAGAAAATATCTAATAAAAACTTACAGTATAACTTACAGTATAGACTACTATACATAGAAAAACCCTCAATCATCATGGATGGAGAAAAAAATATATGTCAAGACTAATGCAAATTCAAACAATATATATCCACAATTCCAGCCCTACAGTAAATACTAGAAGGAAAACTCTAACCCAAGGAAGGTAACTACATGCATGAAAACACAGGAAATAAGTAATACTATACTATTAAAACAAGTAATACTATACTATTAAACATATATGCACACACACACTCCCACAGACACACACACCCTAACACCACCAAAATCAAAATAACAATTATTTGTTTTTAATATCTCTCAGCACAATGGACTAAATTCCCCAATAAAAAGACACATGCTAAGAGAATGGATGTGAAAACATGATCCCTCATTCTACTACATAATAGAAACACACCTCAACTCTAAAGATAGACATTACCTCCAAGTAAAGGACTGGAAAAACAGTTTTCCCAGCAAACAGGCACATGACAAAAGATGGAGTAGCCATTCTAATATCTAATAAAATAGATTTATAGCCAAAATTAATCAAAAGACACAGGGAAAGACAGTTCATACATATCAAAAGAAATATCTACCAAGATGATATCTCGGTCCTGAACAACTATGCCCCAAACAAAAGAGCACCCATATTTTCAAAAGAAACATTGCTAAAACTTATACTGCACATTAAACCCAACACATTAATAGTGGGAGACTTCAACACCACACTCTCACTATTTGATAGATCATCCAGACAAAAACTACATAGAGAAATAATGAAACTAACAGACATGAATCAAATGGACCTAACAGACATCTATAGAATATTTCACTCAAATGCAAAAAAATTCTTCTCAACATCACTTAGATCTTTGTCCAGAATTGACATTATAGTCAGTTATGAAGCAAGAAATTGGTAAAAATCAGTTGAAATAATGCTTATATATACTTGGCGATTTAGAGTTTAGACATTGTTGGTATATAAGTGTGTGACATAATTCAAGCTCATTTCTTTCATTCTCAGAACCTTTATTAATAATGAGGCACATTATAACATCTTATGCATATTTCTCATCATATTTCATTGTCAAATTTCATGTCTACGCTCATCCTTTCTCTTATACTACTCTTGCTAGTACTTAAAAGTTTATAAATCACTTTTCTCACTATCATTCCTTTCATTTTCAGGGAAGAATTCCATAAAGAAATGCTTTTCCTCTCCATTATTAAGTTATGACCTAACAACCTCAGCTTTCCCTGAAAAGGTCATGTTGTTTTTTGAAAATTCTGTCATGGATACTTTTTTTGTTAGAAAAGTATAGTGATATATTCACCTTATTTAAAGTAATGGAAAATTATAAGGACAAGTGTAGACATAAAAAAGCATAATATCTAGTGAGTTACTTAGAATTCTACATGAGGCTGTGATATGGATGGTTTCTGATCTTATATTCTTGTATGCACCACCATGTTAAGAGTCTGCTTCTATTTCTACTGATCTTAATATTATTGTGTAACTGACTTTCCATATGCTTTATATTCACACGCCCCAATAATAAGATCTCAGTGGTTTTGAAGCTAGGATATATGGATTAAATAGAGTTTTCATTTGTAAGGATTAGCATTGTCCATGAACAAAGCCTTTGCTTCAAATGGCTTAAATTCTATACCATATTAGCTGTGGCTTTGTTGCTATGATCTCATCAGAATGTGCTATGGTGAAAGATTTCTGGCTACCTTTCTACAAAGGAGGCAGATTATTTTATAGAAGAGACCTGCTATGGAAAACTCAGAACTAAAATGACATATTTATTGGAATAGACAATCTCACTTATTCATAATTTTTGTCATTATTCTGTACATGTGTCTCACTTATCATCTGTTAGTTGATTTTATCTTTCTTTGTATTTTCCTTTAATTACACTAGATATAGACTTTAAATATGGCTCAGGTGTTTTGATCTGGTTACTAAATTATCCAATTTGAAATTCTCTTAAGTATTTTCTCTTTCATAACACTGTACTAGTTTCTCATCATATATGGTTTTAGACTTAAGCAAATATATCCAGTGATACTATCATCTAACTTTTTGTATTAATTTCAATGTTTTATTCATCATTTAAGATAGCATTTATATTTTTTGTTTAGTTTTGCCATTTGTCATTTCTCTTAATAGTATTTATTGTTTATAACAATACCATCTTTCATAACATATCAATCCTAAATTATTTACTGGCTCAAATATAGTGCAAGTTTCTTTTCTATTACTCATCATGCAATATAAGTGATATCCTACAAGTGATGATTTATAGACATAAAATAAGTTCTATTTATATATTCCATATGTAATTCACAGTTTATTTCCAGTTATTTTGAGAATCTCTATTAAGCCAGTGAGAAGAGACTATAGTAGCATAAGGCCTAGATGCAGTACAAACCACTTTCTTTGCTCTCATTATGTTAGGTAAAATTCAGTCTTCTGGATACAATTAACTGGGAAAAAAGTTTGGATGTGTGCTCAGAATGAAAAAAGGAATGGGAATTTTGGCGAATATCTGTCAACATTTTTCCACATAGCTTAATTGTCTGTTTAGAAATGGGCTTATCATAATTACATAATTCTGTGAATAATGGAGGATTTTGGATCTCATGGATGTTTTGAACATTTATTTTGAAAATATTTGAATTTTTTGTTAGATTATTCAGCAATAGTTGCATCAAAATATTGTTTTACCAGTAAATTATTTTCTGTAACTAGGACATTAATTCCCAGATATTGGAGGCATTTTGCAGTCACTTTATTCTCAGAAGATAAAGAATCTATACCATTGCTCTAAATATTTTTATATATTTTGTCATTCAGAATTGTGTGATTCTTAACAGATGATAAATATATGTGAAATTTCACAGTAAGTGTGATTGCAAAATTATTTATTGAAGCATCATTTATGATAACAAAAAATTGAAAACTATATAGAAAGTAGTATATATTTAATTTTATACTGTCACTGAAAACAAAATGTACAGAAATGCTCATAAGATCAGTCAGTAGGATTTTGATTGCAAACATAGTAAGGCACATAGCTTGAATGCTATTCAGCATGTACTAATGCTAAATACTAGTTATGGTTGAATGGTGGAATTTTAACAACCCATGGGTTGGTACCAATCTCTGACACTATCACTGATGCTATGGTTTGCTTGCAGACAGAAGCCTTGTGTGCCTGTCCTCTGAGTGTCTCTACAAGTAGCTGACTGAGACAGATGCAGATATTTACAGCCAAGCATTTGGACTGAGGTCGGGACCCCTATGGAAAAGTTAAGGGAAGGACTGAAGGAAGAACAGAAGGGGATGGCAACCCCATACAAAGAATAACAGTGTCAACTAACCTGGAGCCCTGGAGCTCCCAGAGACTGAGCCACCAACCCAAGAAATTATACAAGCTGGTCCAAGGCCACCTGCAAGTATATAGCAGAGCAATGTCTTTTCTAGTCTCAGTGGAAGAAGATGAGCCTAATACTGTAGACACTTGATACTTCAGGAAGGGGGAATGACCAGGAGAAGGCACCCTTTCAGAGGTGAAGGGAAGGGGAAGAGAGAAAGAACTCTATGAGGGGGACCAAAAAGTCCAACATTTATGATGTAAATAAATGAAATAACTAATTAATAATAAAAAGTAAAAGTCACAAACTTTACAACCACACAAACTTAGCCTCAAATCATAGCTGTACCATGCCATGTATTTTGAGTCTGAACAGAAAAAATAAAAAGACTTGGGGCTAGAGAGATGGCTCAGAAGTTAAGAGCACTCACTGACTGCTCTTCCAGAGGTTCTGAGTTCAATTCCCAGCAATAATGTGGTGACTCACAAGCATCTGTGATGTGATCTGATGCCCTCTTCTGCTGTGTTTGAAGACAGCAATAGAGTTCTCACATATATAAATAAATGAATGAATTGTTTTAAAAAATCTCAGTATTGTTAACCCCTGCCCCCCAAAAATATTAGAGGGTGTTAAAGTCTGTACTTCAGCATCCTTTATTATGATATCATATTAGATAATCTATCAAATTGTGATTTGATTCAATAAAATTTCTTTTAAGATGTTTAGCATTCTGTACTCTATACATTTTTTTCAATGAAGATACATTTTCTTGAGCAATTACAAAAATTGTTTAAATCTTAAATAAAATATTCCATTGTATGATAGCCAAAAATACAGTGAGCCCCAAATGTTGCTGTCAAATGGGACTAGGCACTCATTCGCATAGATATTAATTGCCAATGTTTTTCAAGTTATCTCAGTAGCTCTATTCCATCTCAACTGGATGCAGACACATACACATTGACAAAAAAAAGCCAAAACAACAGTAACAACAAAACCTTCAAGTTAATATTTGCCTTCCTCTGAGGGGAATCTAGGGTGAACTTCTAACCACAAGATGAATGGCTCCATGCATTCTACATTCTACATTAATGAGAGTAGACCTCCCACTGTGAGATACACCAATGTACATACTTATAAAAGTAAAACAGAGACCTAATAGTATATATGATACCTGCAATGGGCTCAATCTAAACTGAAAAACCAGGAAATATCAGAAACATGGTACAGATCTGATGTGATTTAAGCATTTGTTAGGAATGCATTTTATACAGTTCAGATTTTTTTCCTAGTAAAAGACCTCATTATTACTTGCTTTGAACCTTGCTACAATCTCCCAAAAGGTCTCTAAAAGGTCTCAGTACTCCATTTTATCATGGTTCATATATTCTTCTCTTTTTCAAAAAAATGTTCTATCTAGAAACGAGAAATACAATTTTACTGAACTTTTGAAGAGATTTTTCATCCAGTATCAACTAGTGAGTTGTATAAATTATCAAATATACCAGAAAAATAAATGGGCAAATGTGTTAATAACCAAATCTATTTCCCCGTTTTTATCAAGGAAATCAAGGAAGCCGACAGAAGAAGAAAATTTGGAAAATGTAGTTAAGCAAGGTAGTGACAAATAAAAAAGTACAACCTAGGATTCCTGATTCTCAGGCCATTATCTTGATTATCAACTGCTCTACCTTCTGGTTGGGGAATGGCAATAGAAACACATATAAAGTAACAGAAGATACCTGCCACTCCCAGATCACTGAGCACATTATGCATCTAGGAAACAATTACATGTCTTCATTACTTTCATGAGTTTTCTTAAAAGAGGGTAGATTTTGCCACTCTTGTAATTAAAGTAGTAACTTCATAAGTCATACTGAGTTCTATTTTGTTTAATATATTATGTCTGCCATGGCAAATCTCTCTACAAAAACTTTACATGTGATATTTAATTTAATTCTATCAACTTTAAAATGTAAATGTCACTGTCTTCCCCATTTGAATGTGAGATAACAAACCCATAAGTGAAGTTACTCACTGTATATTAACACATCTAAAAACCCAAGAAGTTATGATTTCAGCCTAGATCTCTCTCACCTCCTTAATTTCAGCCTAGATCTCTCTCACCTCCTTAAGCACACACACACACACACACACACACACACACACACACACACCAAACTCTTAGGAGCTAGAAGCATGGAAAATGAGAAATCACAATACTATTTATGTTCAATCTTCAAGCAAAATGTGATAAAGGCAACTTTAGATTTTAAAATGAAATTTTACTTTCCAATTAGACAAAACAACACAAAATACACTTTTGAATAGGTCACTCACAAAGTGAAATGTTTCTAGGTAATAAATTATTTGCTATTATGAACATGCTATGTTATTGTAAAATCAGGTGAGTTATTTTTCTGAATCCTCCAATTCTTATCACTAATTGAGAGCTAAATATATAAATAAACTTAGAAGGCAAATACTTTCACATAAGTAAAAAATATGAGACTTTTGTGTCCAAAAAAGTGTAATGCAGATAATGAGGTTCAGGGGAGCAGTGGAAAAATATCAAAGCTGTAAAGAATTCATTCATTGAGCTGGGTGTGGTGGCACACACCTGTAATCCCAGCACTTGGGAGGCAAAGGCAGGCAGATTTCTGAGTTTGAGGCCAGCCTGGTTTACAGAGTGAGTTCCAGGATGGCCAGGGCTATACAGAGAAACCCTGTCTCAAAAAAAAAAAACAAAAAACAAAAAAAAAGAAAAGAAAAGAAAAGAAAGGGAAAGAAAAGAAAAGAAAGGGAAAGGAAAGGAAAGGAAAGGAAAGGAAAGAAAAGAAAAGAAAAGAAAAGAAAAGAAAAGGAAAGAAAAGAAAAGAAAAGAAAAGAAAAGAAGTTGTGTGTTGGGAAAGGTAGAGATCATCCTAGTCCAAAAGCAGAAAACATTGATCCTAGTCTAAAGCCTACTAATAATTTATTTTTATGTCTTTATATATATATTTCACCTACTCAATTTGGACTATTTACTCTGTTTAATTACTTTTGATTACTGATTACTGGCATAACAAATAGTTACAGATGAGAATTAGAACAAAATGAAAGAAGAAAAAATGTTATTTCCTAGTTGTATAAGTTTTATGTATGACTAGGATCACAATGTAACCAAATAAAGGTCAAGTGATCAGGTCACCTTCTAGAAACTCCAAGAGAATAGTCAGCTTCCTTACTTGTTAGGTTATCAAGAAGTCATCTGAATTTCTTGACTCATCTTCTTCCTTTCATCTTCAAAGGCAGATAGTTTTGTCCTGTTTTGTTTTGTTTTCATTCACATAATCTAAATGACAGGTTCCTATGATTAAAATAATAGCATCCAGAGTGGTTATACCAGCTTGAAACCCCACCAGCAGTGTGGGAGTCTTCCTCTTTCTCCCCATCCTCTCCAGCACCTGCTGTCATCTGAGTTTTTGGTCTTGGCCATTCTGACCAGTGTGAGGTGAAATCTCAGGGTTGTTTTGATTTGCATTTTCCTGATGAATAAGGATGTTGAACATTTCTTTAGGTGCTTTTCAACCATTCGATAATCCTCAGGTGAAAATTCTTTGTTTAGCTCTGTACCCCATTTTTAATAGGGTTATTTGGTTCTCTGGAGTCTAATTTCTTGAGTTCTTTGTATATATTACATATTAGTCCTCTGTCAGATATAGGGTTGGTAAAGATCTTTTCCCAATTTGTTGGTTGCTGTTTTGTCCTATTGACAGTATCCTTTGCCTTACAGAAACTTTGTAATCTTATGAGGTCCCATTTGTCAATTCTTAATCTTATTAGGGCATAGACTATTGGTGTTCTGTTCAGGAAAATTTCCCCTATGCCCATGTGTTCAAGGCTCTTCCCCAATTTCTTTTCTATTAGTTTCAGCGTGTCATGTTTTATATGGAGGTCTTTGATCCACTTGAACTTGAGCTTAGTACACGGGGATAAGAATGGATCGATTCGCATTTTTCTGCATGCTAGCAATCAGTTGAGCCAGCACCGTTTATTGAAAAGGCTATCTTTTTTCCACTGGATGGATTTAGCTCCTTTATCAAATATCAAGGGACATTGGTGTGTGGGTTCATATCTATTCCCTTGTTCTATCTGACTGACAATGTTCCAATACTGTGCAGTTTTTAACACTATTGCTCTGTAGTACTGCTTGAGGTCCAGGATACTGATTCCACCAGAAGTTCTTTTACAGTTGAGAATAGTTTTAGCTATCCAGAGTTTTTTGCTATTCCAGATGAATTTGAGAATTCCTTTTTCTAACTCTATGAAGAATTAAATCAGTTTGGTGGTTCCCCAGAAAATTGGCATAACATTACTGGAGGCCCCTGCTATACCATTCCTGGGCATATACCTAGAGGATTCTCCAGCATGTAATAATGACACATGTTCCACTATGTTCATAGCAACCCTAGTTGTAATAGCCAGAAGCTGAAAAGAACCCAGATGTCCCTCAATGGAGAAATGGGCACTGAAAATGTGGCGTATTTACCAAATGTAATATTACTCAGCTATTTTTTCTCTTTTTTTAATTTTTTTAAATTTTTCTATATTCATTGTTTACATTCCAAATGCTTTCCCCTTTCTAGGCTCCCCCCTCCCCATCGGTCTCATATGCCCTCTTCCCTCCACCCATTTCCCAATCACCCCCTCCCATTTCTGTGTCCTGGTACTCCCCTACAATGCTGGATCAAGTCTTTTCAGAACCAGGGCCCTCTCCTTCCCTAAAACAATGAATTCATAAAAATCTTAGGCAAATGGGTGGAACTGGAAAAATATCATTCTCAGTGAGATAACCCAATCACAAAAGAACACACATAATATGCACTCACTGATAAGTGGATATTAGCCCAGAAGCTTTGAATACCCAAGACACAATATTCACATATCAAATGATGCTCAAGTAGAAGGAAGAACGAAGTATGGATACTCTGGTCTTTCTTAGAAGGGGGAACAAAATACCCACAGAAGAAGATACAGAGACAAAGTGTGTAGAACACTCAGAGGGAAAGACCATCCAGAGACTGCCCACCTAGGCATCCATCCCATATACAGCTACAAACCCCATACACTATTGTATATGTCCCCAAGTGCTTGCTGACCCGGACCCAGATATAGTTGTCACCTGGGAAGCCCTGCTAGTGCATGACAAATACAGAGGTGGGGCACTCTCAGCCAGCCATGGAAATGACCACCTGGTCCCCTATGGAGGAGCTAGAGAAAGAATCCAAGGAGCTGAAGGGGTTTGCAACATCATAGGAGGAAAAATAATATGAGCTACTCAGTACTTCCAGAGCTCCCATGGACTAAACCATCAACCAAAGAGTACACATGGAGTTACTCATGGTTCTAGATGCATAGGCAGCAGAGGATGGCCTTGTTGGACATCAAAGGAAGGAGGGGCCTCTGGACTGTGAAAGGCTTGATGGAGCAGTGTAGGGGAATACCAGGACAGGGAAGTGTGAGAGGATTGATTGGGGAACAGGGGGAGGGGAGATGGGTTATGAGACATTGGGGAGAGGGACCAGGAAAGGGGACAGCATTTAAAATGTAAATAAAGAATATATCTAATAAAATATGATACCATCCAAGTAATCCTGAATAAAAATCCTCCTGATCAACTATTCACCTCCACACCCAAGTCCTCTTATATGTACCTTCTTCACTTCCTACCTTATTTTGTATCCTCTTTTTTTAACTTATTAATTCCAAATAGGGTTACCAATGTATTTTTCTATGAGTGGCATTTCATCAAAGCATGGTCAACTTACCATAGACTACATTCTTTTTTTCATTCATTAATTTATTTTTGCATTAACTTTAATCTTTTTTACAGTCCAGTAATTTCCCACCTCCAGTTCTGCACAGTTCCCCATCTCATTTCTTTTACAAGAGGATTTCCTCACCCCTACCTTCTCTTACCACCCCAATAAAAGAACTTTTTGGACAATCAACATCCCAGTCCTCAAGCTATGCTACAGAGCAATAGTGATAAAAATGGCATGGTATTGGTACAGAGACAAACACATTTAATAGAATAGAATTTAAGACCCAGAAATAAAACCACACACTTTTGGACACTTGGTCTTTGACCAAAAAAGCCAAAAATATACCATGTATCTTTAATAAATGGTGCTTGTCTAACTGGCAGTCTGTATGTAGAAAAATGAAAAGAGAGCCATATTTATCACCTTGCAGAAAGCTCAAGTCCAAGTGGATCAAGAATGTCAATATAAAACCAGATACACTGAATCTGATAGAAAAGAAAGTGGGAAAGATCCTTTA